>NC_045638.1:4035091-4250091 GCF_009829145.1 Chiroxiphia lanceolata | reverse complement strand
TCCTTACACAAACAAATCCTGGCTTCCAGTCAAATGTTCCCCTAAGTCTTAAAATTTAGCTGAGGAGAACTACAAGATCTAGGACTACATCCCAGAGACAAGTTCAGTATAGCTTTTGAGACAAAGGCTGGCAATTTTAGGGAAAGAAAAAAAAGAAAAAAAATTCACTAGGAAAAAATCACCTCTTTAAATGATCCTCAGTCAACCTGAGCATTATTTACTAAACATACCCTCCAACTATGAGTTTGCTCTGTTTGCTGCATTGGCCTCATAATGACTTACAAATAGACAGCAAGGCACAGTTCAAATTGACAGTCTAAACAGACATGTAAGGGTAGAGTAATTAACTGAAATACAGAAAAATTGAGTTAATCTTCTTTCAGTTTATGTCTAAAAATAATTCCAGGAAAATAAGTATCTAATGTGCATTCTGATTCCTTTAGTCTGGGACAATAAATTGAAAAAAAAAAGGAGAAAAAATTAATAAAGAAAAAATTAAGTGGAATGAAGAATAGTTATGAGGGAGAGGATAAGTAACCTATGCAGAGCATGGCCAGACATCAGTAACAAACAGAAGCTGTAGGAAATGCAGGTATGACAGGATGCTGGAAGCACATGCAGGATATAGGGATAATCACTGCCAGATCCTGCAAAACTCCCCACTCCTGAAGGCCACAGAAGGCATCAGAAAAAGTGGTCTCTACAAAGTGAGAAACAGCCCTTTCTCATTTCCACAGTTTAATTCCAGAAAGAGGAAGATTTCCTGTTTGACTAAGTAGTAATAACTACAGGTTCCTTGTGAGAGAACAACCAAGCTGCCTTTTTACTGCCTAAAAACAGTTCTGCAAGTTCTGCTTGCTCAAGGGACTCAGACAACAGGCAGATGAAGGTGCTGCCACGGTGGTGAGGAGAGAAAGGCTGAAATCGTTGTGCCACCAGTGAGACTGAGCTAATCAGGTGAATTAAAAACCGTAATTATGACTCAAGTCTTTTAACATATTGTTCATAGTTGATGGTGAAGGAATAAGTCCTAAGCACTGCTGTTATTCAGGCAGTAGTGCTGCTTCCATTGAAGTTACTGGGGAAAAATCTCTTTAATTCTGGTGGTACTGAACTGAGGTGTATTGATCCCTGTCAATTCACTTCTAATTCTTTAATACTCCCAGCGCAGCATTTGGGAGCTGGCAGCGGCGGGGAGCAAACTGCTGCTGCTCTTTTCTGTGCATTGAAACGACAGAGGATTGAGGGGACTGGAGGAGAAGGTGCCTGCACTTTCATGATTGCTACATTTCAATCTTTGGGCTTCAAAATCGGCATCTCCTTCTTTGTGCAGCAGGTCCCTGAGGGAGAGCCACAGGCTTCTATTCCACGTCTAGTTCTGTCCTGCCCTGTGTTATAAATGGACTCCAAAGCTGACTCTCCTTTACACACCGTGCTTTGAATCCTGTGACTTTACCTTCACAAAAACTGCCGGAGCCTTGCAGCAAAATTGCTCCTCAGCTCTCAGTTCTGTGCTGCTGATCAGGCAAAGGGAAGGGGAAGGAAACCCTTCTCTGCAGCCCTGCTCTAGCCACGCACTGTCAAAACCCTGCCAACGGCTCTCCACGCAAATGAGCTTCCAGCTGACAATGTATGTTTTTAATTTAGCTCACATGGTTCTACACGGGCAGGTGAGAAGGGCCCATTTCCCTTTTTCATGTCTTTCTTTTTTTTCTCCACCCCCCCCCCCACCCCCCCGTGCTGGTAAGTGCATTTCATCTTGTAACTCTTACTTTGGATTAAAAAGCTGTTGCCTTTGGCGGTAAAGCAGCACAGCAGGCTGAGGAAAGTAAAGCTTCCTTTCATTGCCATGTTTGAAACTAGACGAAGTCATCACATTACTTTAACAAGCAGAAATGAATGAAAATGTTTAATAGGATTATGCAAGCATGAGTAGCTGTATAGCTCTGTTCTAACTGCCACAGATTCTGCTCCTTGTGATTCATCCTGCTGGTGGATAACGTGATCCTCTGTTTTCCCCCACCAGCCAAGTCAGGATTTTGGTGTGAAGATCCTTGCAAGGTGAGATCTCTCCAAGGATCTGTCTCCCTCTTTTCAGAACCTTGAGTCCCCAGGCACAGGGCTGAGCTGCAGATCTGGCACCAAGTTTTGCTGCCACTGAGCATTTCATACCTCACACTGAAATATCAGCAAGTCTTTTTGCACACAGAATGCAGTGCCACTCCTCTGTCATGGTAACATGTGGAATGAAAATCAGATCCTGGTGGTCCTCCAGTAACTAGCTCTGGATACATGGCCTTGCTGAGCCACACAGCATGTCTTTAATTGATGTGTTTCACCCCCTGTGGAGCAATGTGGGTGCTGATTATGATTTGGTGAAGAAGGTTGGAATTCATCGCTTCTAATTTTGGATGCCTGAGCTTTGTTTGCACTGGAGAAAAAAGGTGCAGCTAACGTTACCAACCCCATTTCTGGCTCAGCACAGAATGAATTTTCTTCTGTGCTGACTATTTTTCTCCAGTGACTAGGTTTCTTTCAATAAATTACTTTCATGTTTTTAATTTTTTTATTTTATTTTGAAGAAATTACAGAATTGCAGAATCAAAGAATAATTGAGGTTACAAAGGAGCTCTTGAGATTGTTGATTCTGGTCCCTCTATTCAAAGCAGGGTCAGCTACAGCAGACTCTTGGGATAGGTCCTGGGCAGGACTAAGAGTTGAACTTTATGATCCTTGTGGGTCCCTTCCAACTCAGAATATCCTGTGATTCTGTGAGTCCTTGGGACCATGTCCAGTCAGGTTTCTGGTGTCTTCAAGGATGGAGCACATAACAGCTTTTCTGGGAATGTTGTTCCTAGTATTTGACCACCCTTACAGCAAAAAAATATAATTGTTATGTTTAAGTGAAATTTCATCTATTTCAGCCTGTGCCCATTTCCTCTTGCCCTTTAGGCAGCACTGAGGTCACAGCATCTCCTCTACACCTCCTGTCAGCTGTTTTTATACTTTGGTAAGAGCTCCCCTTGAATCTTCTCTTCTCCAACCTAAATAGTCCCAGCTTTCTCAACCTTTCTTCATACTCACAACTGTCTTTGTGGCCCCTTGCTGGGCTCTCCCCAGGATGTCCATGTTTCTCACAGCAGACAGCCCAGAACTGGACTCCAGGTGTGTCTCAACGAGTCCTGAGCAGAGGGGAAGGACCACCTCCACCAATCTGCTGGCACTGGTTTCCTAATTCAGCCCAGGCTCTGTTTGCCCTACAGCCCAAACCTCCTCTGAACTTTGTCACAAGGGAATGTTTCCTGTGACATTTCCATGTTTATTATCACGTCATTTTTATGCAAGGAACCAATTCCAGCAACGGGTTTGACGAGTCCTCGTGGCATCAACAGTGTTCCTCATACCTCTGCTCTGATAGACAGGCCTGACTTCAGCCAGACTCAAGGCTTGCCTTGTTAGTGCTGTAATTAGCCCATAGTGATAAGACCTATCTCTCAGTGCCTCATTAATGGGGATTTATGGGCTGGACCTGACTCCTGCCTGGCCGGATCAGAGAATGGGTAGAATTAACACACAACTCTCTGTGTGTGACCACATAGACAGGCCTTAGGTTGTAAATAAATTAGGGAAAGGATGATTGATTGATATTGGACTACTGATTATAATCGAGTTTTTAACATGTAAATATAGTCTGGATACTGAATAAAAGCATAATACCCCTGCTAACAACCCCATTGTTTGAGGAGGGGCAGTGATTTTGTTAAATGAACTTCTTAAATATGTATTAGGCACATGGATACATTTGATTTACTGTTCTTATTTTATCAACTAGTAGTGAATCTCTGAATGACAATTTGGTATGCTATGAATTAGCCTTGTGACTTTTCTTAACCCTCCAACTTTTTTGCTCCTGTTATTAAAGTTACTTCGAGAGATAGTTACTGAGCAGTAATGTATAAGAGCTGTTTTCCTATTAATCACTCATTCCCATTTTTTTTTTTCATCATTACTAGAATAATTCAAAGCCACTAATGTATAGGTGAGCTCCTGGAGGCTTTCAGTCATTTATTGTGTCATTTGAGCCCTAACTAAGAAGCAGGTACATGTGGTATTAGGGTCATTACAGGAAACTAAATAAAAAAATTATATATGTATGTATATATTCTCAGTTGTAGAGAGCAAACAATGTGCTTCAGACAGAGAAGGGTTGGTAGGCACGAGAAACAAAGCCAACAGGGTGTTTTGGGAAGGCAAGTGAATGCTTAGAAAAGAATTCAGCAAAAGTTACAGATTATCCCTTTCCTAATCAATAAATGACATCGTGACATCATCAAGGTATTGTGACAGAGCAGGGACCTGAGAACAGATGGAGCAGAGAATGGTTTTCATGAATCTTGCAGGATATTTTTCCTTCCATGGAAAAGAAAGCACTTGGAAGCACGAAAATTAGAAAATAGCTTCATATTCAGGCTTCTTACTAGAAAATGGAAAGGTTGGGGATTTTGGTTTTGGTGGGGATTTTTGTTTGTTTGTTTTTTCTTCATTATTTTGTTTGTTTGGTTTTTTTTTCCTTTATTTTTTGCTGTACTAGAAGGTTATGAATGGATGTGCACAAAGTGGGTTTCTGTGACCTGGTGCTGAAATGTTCACCTTTCAGACTTTTTTATGGTGTGAATCTTGGCATCTTTTCCTGCATCTTTCGTGCCACCTTCTTTCACACAGTCAAATGCATTCAGAGGTAGGTTTTTTTTATTCCCACAGTACATTGGATGGCAAATTTCTTCTTTTCAAAAAGTGGCCTTAAGCTCAGTTGTTTTGAGACAACTCTGTTGAGAAAGAAATCTATGTATCTTGTCAGGACAGGAGGTATTTCTAACGATGAAACATGAATCTTCCCAATTTAAAGGATTCATTTGGAGCTGAAAGACTGTGATTTTTATCACCAGAAACACATTGGCTTATGTAAAAGCAGGTGCATGTAAGTTTAGCAGTTATATACATCCTACTTTCACTTCCTTGTAGATGAATTCTTGGTTTCCAAAGGTACAGCACATTCTGAGAGCAAGCAGTTATTCAGTTAACTAGCAGTTGCTAATAAAAATAAAAGCAGTGCAGATCTTGCTATAGATGTTATAATTAATCAGGCACAAAACCAGGCTTTCCATAAAGCCACAGGAATCTCAGTGGGAACAGGTGTTTTAAGGATAGCACTGAAGTTTTTTCTTAGTATAGAAGAACATTTCAAAGATGATTTCTTAAAAAAAAAAAGTGAAGTCATGAAGTTTTATCATCAGATATCATTCAGAAGCCTGGTGTTTCTCTGTTTTTTCCCCAAGAGATATAAATTAAGACATTATCACTGCAGTACTCGTAGATGAATCTCTGCAGCATTGCCTTGCACAGATGAAATAAACCCAGGCCATTTGGAGAAAACTCAGCATTCATAACTAATATCAGCTTATCCACAGATAACAATATGGGATATAATTTGAACCGTTTACTACCACGTTACAAACCTTTAGCAGCCTGTAAATCAGTTTTATTTTTTTTGCAGCAATGTGAATTTATGTGGTTTGATGGCTTGATTTGTCTGGGTTGACATAAACTGTGAATTAAATCTGCCAATTTTTTGTGACAATATGATTTTTAGGCTGATGTTATTAAAAGAATCCGAATGTTCAACACTTCTTGAGGCCAACAGCCTGTACTCATACACTGTCCAACACAGAGCAATTAGTGAAATTCTGAGAAAAGTGAACTGTAGCCACAAAAGCTCAGCTCTTGCACTGAGGTGAGACAAAGGCTCTTGTCCTTTCCCCTTCTGTCCTGAAACTTCGCCTGGTTTTCTCAGGGTCCAGGTTAATCCAAAGCAATTGTGCTCAAGGACGTGGAGTAGGGCAGCACATTGTGAATGTGAGTCTGATTTTACAGGCTGGAGGGAAAATGTTTTTTTTTCCCTTCATCTCACCACATGGAAACTGTCAGTATTTTAAATTCTTGGTAGAACACTAGGAAAGTGATGAGCTGTAAGTGTGAAAGTCTTGTTTTCAGATATTTCTCCGCTGGAAAAAAAAAAAGAGAGAGAGAGAGATACAAAGTCCAGAAAAGAGAGGTGTAAAGGAGCTTAAGCCTTCTCAGACTGGAGTGACCTTAATTTCATCCATGGTCCATTGGAAGACCATGTAAGTTCAAATATAAAACTTTTGACCTAAGAACATCACTCTGACTGCTGATAATTACAGATTTTATTTAGACTGTGGAATTAATTACCATGGGAAGTAATTAAGGCAGTTCTAAGCCTCATGTTCCAGAGTTTAAGACTATTGTTAATTATGGGAGTAGAGTTCCTGAGATCCATATGAAGTTTGAACTCTGTGGAGAACCTTGATATGGTCTTGGCCCTGATGACTTCTGTGGGCAACGAGTTTCATGGTTTAGTAATATGTGTATGGAAGAATTTGCTCTTAGTGGTTTTAATCATGTTGACAGACCCAACTCTCTAAGCTTCTTCTTTTTTTTGATAGACCAGGTCCACCTCCTTTTGATTTAGCAGCTACAAAAACTAACAAAGCTATATATACTTTTATATTTACAAAGCTATATATACTTTTATATTTGCATTCACATTTATTTTATGCACAGTCACTTTCTCCTTGAGAAGAACACTGGAAAAAGGAATTTTAAGAGCAAGAAATATTGCTGTAAAGAACTGAACTGAACTGAATGACACAATTACTTGTTTGGCAGATGTTTCTACTTTTGAAGCAATATCAGTGGAAGCCTGAGGGAGACAAAGTTTCAGAACATTAGAGCCACGAACTTTGTTTTTAATAATACATGAAATTGCCTTAATAAATCCTTATGGAAACTGTAACAGCAGCAGTTAATGACTGGTTTTAGTTAATGACCCATTAACATGTTAGCAAAGCAGCCACTAACTGTGATATTTGGTGAGAATCAGTTTCAAAGCGACAATTAATATTAAAATATGTTGTTGATTTATTAACCAATACATTTTTCAGGTATTATTTTCTACCTGGAGCAGTGACTGCACAGTGCAGTGCCAGTGTTGGTAAATCAGGAATTCCATGAGGGTTAATAATCTGGTTTGCTCCAATCAGACAACAGAAAAAACAAACAGCTGTCCCTCCCCATGGATGTTTTTGCTGAGGCAAATTTCATTCTTGGATGATGCTTTAAAACAATGTTCCTACTGTGAGTCTTAACTGGACACCTAGAAACCTGAGCCTTCCAAAAGCAGCAGATATGAAGACCTAGTTTTGCCTGATTAGGTCAGGGAAAAGGACCTTCCATCAATTCTTCACTGAGGAGGCCAGTAAAACAAATAACATAAAAAAAGCATCAGCGTCTTGCAGCCAAGAAACTGCACTAGTTAACTAAACACACTTCTTTAATGTAATTACTTATTGACCAGTTTTTGTGCATATGTCACAGGCCAAGACTTTCAGATCTGTAATTTATACCTGTGCCTGTTAGTTCTCTTTCTATGTGTGTTACAAGTTTGTATCATGCAGAGATCTGCTTTTGCTTTGTTTTCACCTCAGACAAGGCAGAACCAAAGAAATCCACCCCGTACTTTGAGGGAAAGGTGACAAAGTCTGTGTTGGTACTTTTTGAGGAGCAGTTTCCTTGTCCTGGGGTGAACTTCATGAAACTGCAGCATTTTGCGCAGTAAGTTTCACGTTGTTTTACGAAATTCTGGAATTATTGATCACGGCTTTCATCTTGGAAACAAAGGCTGTAAATTCCCCAGAGAAACCTTTTCTTGGGTTCATACGACACTGAAAATCAAGCACATTCTTGATGCACTCATTGACAAGCCCTGCCTGCCTGAGCAATCACCTGATCTCAGCAGGATTCCTTCCCTCATCCCTCTCTTCAGTGTGTGTCAGACTGTGCCGTGTCCCGGATCCCCGTGGCCCTTCTGTCAGGAGAGTTCCACTTCTTTGCAAAGAAGGAAATGTTTTTTCTCCTTCAGCTCCGCAAGTGGAGTCACTGAGATAGAGAGACATAAAATACGTGGCTGAGGGCTACCAGTTCTGACTTCTGGGGCTTTGGTACCGTGGTACTCAAGTGGGTTTACTGGCTATTCAGAGCCCTTTCCCTTGTCAGTAAATAGCCCTGTGGTGGGGTTCAGGTGCTCCAACATTTCTGTGTGGCTGAAATTACAGTATCAGTTACACCACTGGAACCAAACAAGAGGCAAAAGGTCTCTCCCATCCATCACAGGGTGACAGAGGGTACAGCCATGCCAGTAGGTGCTTTCCTGCCTGGGCATGTTCAGGCACAATAAACCATGATGGAGTGGTCAGTTAACAGCCATTCTAAGCCAGGCATCGTTCTCACTGGCATTTGGACAGTGATTTTTTGGCCAGTCAAAGAGAGCATTCATCTGATGTTGACCCACAGCATTGTTTCCCACTGTGGTTTGTGTGTGTATATTCCTGTTTTTTAACACTTGAGGCTATTTGCTGATCAGTTTGAGATGCCTGTCTGCTGAATAATTCGCTTCTGAAGCCACCTGACCTCTTGTCTGCTCACAGCCCTCTTAGTTACAAGGATAGTGAGGGCAGATGGAGCCCAACCAGAAGGCAAAAAGCAATTTGTCCATGAAGAAATGTGGAGAAAATTTGTCCATTGAGAAATTACTTTTGTGTGATCAAAAACCCTCTGTATTCCTTCGAAAAACTCTGCACAGTAACAGCATCACTGTGAAAAGGTAATATTAATAAAGGCAGACCTGGTTTGTGAGTCATTTATAGACCCACCAACAGTTTATTACTGATCTTTTGTTAAATGAAGTTTTCACATGTGGGTTTTCTCAATATGACACCAGAACATGAAACAACTGACCCTGGTGAAGAGTTCCCCACATGCAGTACTGTCTTGGGCTTTGCCTCTTTGAAGAGAAAGCAGATTTACTTGGGGTTATTGCCATGTCAAAGGAAATTAGTTCAGTCATGCTGTTTCCTTATTGGTACCTCCTACTGTTTGCAGTTGCTGAGAATCACTAAAACCACTCTAGATCTGCTTAGTTGATACAGTTAGTGTTTTATTTCAGGAGAATGAGGCCTGCCTTTTTTGGGGAAACATTATTTAAACATCTGCTCAAGAAGCTGTCTTCTGTCCAAAATGTCTTGCCCTATTTTTGAGTCTTTAATTCTCTTTTTTTTCACAGGTGATCTGGGGCAAGACACAGCTCCAGCAACCTAATGAGTTCTCTGGGATGACAAAGGGAACTGGAGCTGAGGGATACCCAGCAAGTCAACTTTGCTCTTTAATTTATAGCAGCAAAATCACCTCAGCAACAGTTCCTTGTGACAAAAATTCTAATGCTGCCTGCTCTGCAAAAACCTTCCCGTGTCAACCACAGCACTATGAAAGACATTGGTTGTTTTGATTTAGTCTTGGGTAAAGCCTGAAACTGAGCTGCCCATATCAGCAGTGGTCAGATAGAGATGACAGTGAGAGATTTTTATTCAGCCCTGGGGTTTTTTAGATTTCTTGGCCCAGCCTGGTATAGCTGATGCAACCTAATTTTTTTTTTTTTTTAATTTTTTTAGGGAGTGACAGTAAAAATCACATTTCTGCTTTATGGTATCGCAGTGTGGAGTGGGTTTCTGTGGTTGGGTTTTGGTAGGGGGGGGGCTACAGGGGTGGCTTCTGTTAGAACCTACCAGAAGCTTCCCCTGTCCCGTGGAGCCAATGCCAGCCAGCTCCAGGACGGAATTCCTGCTGCTGGCCAAGGCCAAGACAATTAGAAGTGATAGTAACACCTCTGTGACAACATATTTAAGAAAAGAAGATTGTTGCACAGAAGAAATTCCAGCCAGGGAAGAGTGGAGTGGGAACATGGGAACAACAAAGTAGACCCCAAGGTCAGTGCAGAAGGAGGGGCAGGAGGTGCTCCAGGCACTGGAGCTGTGCCCCTGCAGCCCATGGAGGACCATCAGGGTGCAGAGACCCCCCTGCAGCCCTTGGAGGAGCCCGTGCTGGAGCAGGTGGATGCATGAAGGAGGCTGTGACCCATGGGAG
The DNA here is from genome assembly GCF_009829145.1 of Chiroxiphia lanceolata. NCBI lineage: Eukaryota > Metazoa > Chordata > Aves > Passeriformes > Pipridae > Chiroxiphia > Chiroxiphia lanceolata. The sequence goes on along the minus strand of NC_045638.1, from coordinate 4,240,035 downwards.
GCCCAGGATGGAGCAGGTGGATGCATGAAGGAGGCTGTGACCCCATGGGAGGCCCAGGATGGAGCAGGGTCCTGGCAGGGACCTGCAGCCCCTGGAGAGGGAAGCCCAGGCTGGAGCAGGTTTTTCCCAGGTTTAGGACTTGTGGCCCCTGTTGGGGATCCACGTTGGTACAGCTCATTCCTGAAGGACTGACCCCATGGAGGAGTGACCCACGGGACAGCAGGTTGGGAAGAGCTGCTGCCCAAGGGATGGACTCACACCTGAGGTCCATCAAGGACTGTCTCCCATGGGAGGGACCCCACGGGAGCAGGGGAAGGGCTCCAACTCCTCTCCCTGAGCAGCAGCAGAAACAACAACTGACTGCAACCCCCATTCCCGTCCCCCTGCACTGCTGGGGGGGAGGAGGGAGAACGTGGAAGGAAGGAGGGGTGGGGGGAAGGTGTTTTTAAGACTGTTTTATTTCTCACTCTTTGGCTCTTATCCTGCTAGTAATAAATATAAGTATTACCCCCACTTTGAGTCTTGTTTTGCCCGTGAAGGTGATCAGTCACTGACCTCTCCCAGCCCTTATCTCTACTCATGAATTCTTAGCTGCTTTTTTTCTCTCTCCTCTGTCCAGTTGCAGAGGGAGAGAGTGGCTTTTAGTGGGTACCTGGTACCTGGCCAGGGTCAACCCACCACACAAGGAATGATACTGTGCAGTCCCTCACCTGTCCTCAGGCTCTGCTTGAGGAGAATTCACAGGTATGAAGTGTCCCCCCTCACAGTGGATGTTTGATGAGCAGCTGAGGCAGCTGAGGAGGTGAGTTCAAATAAAAGCACAGGCAGTGCTACCTTAAGCTCACCCACAACACCTGACTTTGATGTTCATCTAATCCAGCTCTGATACCTGGGATGAGCATTTTGGTTGGAGCCCAAGCGGGGCTGGGGCTTGGATAAATGCCAACTGCCTGATCCCTCTGTCTGATGAAGACTGAGGAAAACAACTGGAAGATTTGGCAGAAATTACATCAGAATCCCTGACTGAGAGTGTGCACCTGCCACTTGCTGTTCAGGTCTATAACTCAGGGCTTTCTAAAATTACACCTGCTCCTTTTGCATGTTTAGTTAAAACTTGTTGACAAGATCGTGTTTTATTATCTGTGCAACTATTTTTTTTTTCCTAATGTGGGATGGCAGGGCTCAACATGAGACTGTTTGGAACTTCAGCCAGCCTGGATGTGAAGAGAGACCCTGGCATAACCTATCATGTGCTCAGACACATTTAACTAGACCCAGATGCTCTAAGGAGAGGGGGAAAAACGACAGACTTGAGCATGAGCATGAACAGGGTTTCTGAAAATATGCTCATTTGGGGATGGGAAGGGGCCTTGTTCACTCACTGAATGAGCTTTTCTTCCACCTGCCTACAGGTTTCAGATGTTTCTGTCCCTCTGCAGAGGACTTGAATCCAGGAATTGTGGCATAAATCTCTGTGAGGATGGATCCTGTGGAATAACTGTAGGCAGACAGGCTGAAATATGTTGTAATAAACCCTGATGCAGGGAGGAGTTAGCTGGGTATAGATGCATCTTCCTTCTCTACTCTTTCTTCCCCTCCTCTCTGCTCCTCACATGTTATTCTTTAACATGCAGAGATTTAGAACCAAGAATACCTGAGGTAACAGTTCTACATGTTGTTCATCCAGCCTAAAGAGAAGGTTGAGGTAATTTTAGCTAATTACAGAGGGCAAAACTGATCCCCAGTTACCTCTGGTAAGGTATTAAAATAGCTTTCACATGAAGATAAGATCTTTCATAAGATCCTTCATAATGTTATCTCTTAGAACTATCTCCATAACAATATATATAGTATTAGAGAGATATATATAGTTGTACTTGCATTTTTAATGACTTGAATACTTTCAGAAAAAAAGAGAGTGCGAGGCAGACGACAGAAGGACTTGAGAACAAACTGCAAGGAGGCTTTCATGAATTAGGAATTGAAAATTATGTTTAGAAAATCGCAGGGAATGGAAGAGTCCCTGTAAATTCTGCTGTTATTATATATCTTTCTTTATGTTTTTGTGAAAAGAAAGATCTTCAGGACAGAGTATCACTGTAAGACTAGATATGTCTGCAGTCACCTCCTGGATTTCTTGCCCCAGAACATGCATGAAGATGCTCATGTCTTGAGGGTGCTGACAACCCTGACCTGCTGCCCAGCACGGGCTGCTCTGCTGCACTTCTGCCAGCCAGAAAGTGGAACTGGAGTAGAGAAGGTGTCCTTCCTCTTGCCGCTTTTTGTCCCCCCATACCCAAAAACTTGAGAGCTCCAGCTTTTAAGGTGGGAGATCCATGTTCCAGTGCACTCCAGCTTGTTTTGGAGAAGGACTCCAGCTCTTTTGCCTCACAGAAGATGAGGTTGCTATGGCATCATATGACATCTTCTAAGTCACCCTTGCTCTATGTGAAGAAAGCATGGAAAAATACAGCTTTGGAAAAAAGCAGGAGCTGGGTGTTAAGTCTGATAGGCAAGTGAACTACCACAAAGAAGACAGGATAACCAGGATAAACCACAATTTCTGTGATTTTTGTCAGGTAATAATTTGCAGCCAGCTCTCTCTCTGTTGGGTGTAGAACAAGTGCAGAAGTCAATTGTCTCCTCTTCTGCTTCTCCTGAGAGAACCCAGCCCATCACTGCCTCTGCCTGGTGAGTGTTAAAGCCCTTCTCTTTTAGCTGTTTCCCATCAGTTGATGTGTCTCTCCACTTATTTTCCCTGAATCCCATTTTGCAGTGCCTAACTCTTCCACATGAACTACCAGGGCACTGGGTACTACCTAAGGTTGTGAGTTCCAGTATCTCTGAGCTCACTTAGCGCTTGGCTTTTACAGCACAGATTGTTTCAGTACCTGAATTCCTTAGTGGATTAGCCCTTGACTTCCCTGTGCTTCAGTTCTTTGATACAGGAATAACAGCAAACTCCAAACCTACAGGGATGCTGTGGAAGATAAATGCAAAAAAAAGTTGGCCAGGGGTTCTGAGAAGGCAACAGAAACAGCTGTAAGTTAAGTCATGAGGAAGAGTCTGGACCACATCCCCTTACAACAGAGGTATGACCACAGTCTACCCACCCTGGGGAAGCCCAAAGCACTGCCTGTGTAATGGGATCACACATATTCAGATGTTAATCTTTTCAGGAATGCTTCCTGCAGGGTCAGACAATGCATCAGCAAGACCACTGGGAAGTCTCTGTCCAAAAAAATGATAAGCACAAAACACTGAGAACTTGGAATGATCCTCTTGTCATTAAAAGAAAAATACCTGTGCATAATCATCATATTTTTAGCACTAAAATACATTTCTAGACATTCACTGTTTGCCTGCATGAAAGCTTTTGCAGTAGAACTTCCAAGTTACACAATCAGGAAGGCAACAGCAAAAGTACTGAATACAAGAACCAACAATGAAACCATCTGACAGGCTGTTTTTTGGGGTGTCCGTGTCCCCCCCCCCCCCTTTGCTGATTTAAGAAGCCATTTTGATAATTTCAAATCGAGGGGAGAATATTTGTTTCACAACTGCTCATTATTAATTTTTGACAAAAACATATGTAAAATACCAAGGAAAATGTTTCTGGACAGAAAACTCCTGCTATCCACCCTACAGCAAAGAAAAGGGTATTGTTTTACAGAATTCTTGCTGATATTTTTCTTTATTTAACTTATGTAAGAAACAAGAGGAATCTTGTTTAGAATCTTACTAATAATTAATTCAGTGTCTTTGCAGTTTGCCTTAATTTGAAAATTGGTGATTTTTCTTTTCCCTTTCTTCTTCTTTTCCCAACAGTTCTTTAGCAGGTATTATGAAACATTGCATTTGCTTCTAGGGCTACTAATATGTTCTCAGAAGAAGACTGAACTCAGGGAATTCCACTGAATTTAATTAATTGCCAATGAAAATAAACTGATTTGAAAATCACTGATTTGGGTATTGAGAAAAAAAGAAGACATTCAACTAAACAAAAACTTAGGGAAACTTCTTTCCTCCTCTTGGGAAAGCCCAAGAGCCAAGTTCAGTCCAGACACTTGCCCTCCAGCTTCATAGTCCCTCCCCTTGTCTGGCTGCAGGTTACACTCAGTCCCTTCAGTGATGCAATGGAGATTGGGGTCTGCACGTTGCAGGGGGGTTTGCCACTCCTTTTTATTGACTTTTTTCTTCCATGGATCCTTCCTTCTCACTCATTTCCTCTGCTCAGGCATTGACTCCTCCATGTCACCAGCATGGGGACACTCCCTGGTGTCCTCCCACCCTGCAGCTCTCTGCTCCCCAAATCCTGCCAGATACACCCATAACACGTCATAGAGAGTACATATAAATCATTTAGCTCGATCTCCAAATCTCCTGTTGAGCAGCTAATCCTACTGACACCAACCATATCCATCTTTTCAGTTGTCTCTCATTTCCCTCCTTGTTCTCTGTCACTGCCAACATTTCCATCCTTACAGCTGCTCCAAGCCACACTTTGGAGTTTGCTCTTGACAACACCCTCTCTCTCAGCTCATGTATCCAGAACATGCTGCCTTTTACTCAGCATAAGCATTATCTGCCCTTTTTTTCCCCACTAACCACATCATGTGTCCTGTTCTCCACTGCAGATATTGTAGGAGCTTACTCTCTGGCCATCCAAGCATGTATGTACAGACCTGTCTCCTGCCAAAATATACCCCAGAAGATAATTTTCCCTGCCAGTCCAAAAGGTAAAACAATAAATAATTTGATATTTTAAAAACTTTGGTAGCTTTTCACCTGCTATTTTGTCTTATTAATTGCTTCAACTACTACACTGTCCATATTTTTTTTCTTGTTGTTGCTGTTGCTTTGTATGAGGAGTTTTATGTCTTTATCACTGTCTCTTGCTCAGCTCCCTATATAACCACTTCAACTTTTCTTTCATACAGCCTCTCTTGGGTGCTGCTGAGTTGGTGGGACTGGATGATCTTGAAGGTCTCTTCCAACCTTGATGATTCAGTGATTCTGCATATCCCCTTTGTGACCTCTTGAAAGGCTAGTTTCTACCCTGTTGCCATCTAGGGAAAATAATTTTTAGTGTCTATTTACTTTACCCTGCTGCTTATCTGTGTGAGCAACTAAAGAGGAGATGTTTCACTCTTCCCATGCAAAGAATGCACTAAATGTCTGTTTGATCTGGGTCTAGGATCTGTGGTTTGGATCTCAAGCCTAACTAGTGCTGTCACCAGTCGAGGAGAAAATACTACACTCTGGACAGCTCCAACACCCTCTCTTTGACTTATAGCAAAAAATCAAGCTCTTCCATTCACTGAAGTATTTACAGCTCAGCAAGGATATTGCAAGTGAGAAAGGTCAGTAGCTGGAATACAATACAACACGTACAATTTTGTATGACTGATCAAACGTCCTTTAAAACAAGTAAACAGTGTGTTACATATAATCTAAACTAATCTTCCCCGTGTTCCCTCCAGAGTGCCACCCGGAATGTGCTGATCACGACGAAGAGAGCACTTTCTGTGCACGTACTGACATTGTTATATCGCAGCATATATCACAACGACTGTTTCTTTCGGTGTTCTTTCCTCTCCTCTCCCGCTGCGCGGCCCCGGTGGTGCTTTAAGACTGCGGAGGGCTGGGGTTAGCGCTGCCCTCCGCCGCGCCGGCAGGCAGGGGAGGTGAGCGGTGGGCTCAGAGCGCTCCGAGCCGCCGGAGAGCGAGGAGAGAAGGCAAGAGAGAAGGGGCAAAGGAAGATGTGCCCGCCTGCCCGCCCGCCCGCCGCCGGGCCGAGGGGAGCCGTGTGAGGAGCCGTGCGAGGAGGCGTGCGAGGAGCCGGCTCGCCGCGGCTCGGGGCCGGCCGCCGCCGGCGGGGATGCTCGTGTGGCCGCGCCGGAGGATTTTGTCACCTGTGGCCCTGCCCCCGCCGCCCTGCGGGCGCCTCCCCGAGCCAAGGACACACCTGGGCGCCGCGCACCCGCCTCCCGCCCCCGCCGCCGGCCGCCTCTTCCCCCGCCCGAGCGCCGGGCGAGTGTCGGCGGAGCCGCGGGGCTGCAGGCGGGGCTGAGCGCTCGCTGGGCGGACGAGCGGCCCCGCAGGCTCCGAGCAGCCACCAGCCGAGGGAGGAGGAGGAGGAGGAGGAGAGGGCGAGCGCGAGCGGGGGAGCGGCGGGGGCATGTGGATGTTGGCCGTCGCCTTGCTCCACAGCATCTCGCATGGTGAGCCCCCCGCCGCGGGCACCTTTTTTTTCCCTCCTGCCCATCCTCGCCCTCCCCGGGAAGGGGAGCGGGTCGCGGCGGTGCCTGTCGGGGTTGGACGCGTCGCGCTGGCTTTGGGCTCGCCCTGCGAGCGTTTAAACTCGCTTACCCAGCAAAGTGACAGCCCGCGAGTGAGCGGCATCTCTGCAAACATCAGAGCAACCTGCGCGGGGAGGGGGGGGGGGGGGAGGCACTAAGGACATCTTCTTCCCCCTGTCATCCTGCCGTTCCTTCTCCCCTCCCCATATGGCAAAAGGACGTGTTCTTCTGGAACATCTGTCATTTGCCACCTTGCAAAGGAAAGAAAACTAACGTATATAGTATTCGGGAGGTCTTAGTTTGTACTATTAGTTTGTCTCCTATGTATTGGAAAGGTTATACGTGGTAGCTGTGTGTGTTGTTTCTGCTGGGCTCTAACGGTTTCCTATTAATCCTTATATAAACGTATCTTCCAAGAAACTGAATTCAGAAATAGGTTTTTGCACTCGTGGAAGGGTATTGGGTACAAGAAATCATTGGGGCAGACGTCCAAGGCACGGGGGGAAATTCTGTTTCATGATTAGGAAGTATTGACTTCTTGAGTTAGTATTAACTGCTGAAGACAAATGAGATCTCGCCAATCCCCCATCAGCACCACCCCCCCTCATCTTGTAAAGGTTGTTTAGGGGAATCTGATTGTTACTTATGTGAGAAGACTGTAACACTTGAGCTGGACGTATACATGTAGGCATTTTGCCATTTTCCCACAAAGCTTTGCCAACTCCCATCAGTCACGACCTGAAACAGCTGCTGATCACTTTGGAAAACTCCGAGTGCAGAGATTTGTCTGTGCCACAGGCTTAAAGTGAGGTCACCAGACTTCTTTTCATATGAATCTGGAAGAAAATCTAAATACAGAAATAATTAGAAAACCCATTCCTTAGAGTGAAGGTTTTGGTATGTGTATTAAAACTATTTGAAAGACAGAAATTTAATTCAATGACAAATGCTAATGTGCTATAATTTCAGTTCTAAACTCATAGAAACCCCAAACTTAATATGGAAAAATCCCTTAAATTGCTGTGGTTTATCTTATTCTTCAACAGTTGTTGTCATTTGAAGATTCCAGTCAAGAAACTGTTTTGAAATTTTGGACTTATATGGCAGAATGTTTCAAACATACTGAATCTGGCTTTTTTCAAAAAGGATGTATTCTGCCAATTAACTTTTTGATCAGTCTTAAACTTATAACTAGATATGAAAGTTAATACAGTTCAGTAATTCATCATCTAGCATATTCTTTGGGTTATTTTTTTTCAAATAAACCTATTTTGATAGAATATCTTCTTGAGCCATTTATTGACTTGTAACCAATTAAGCATAATTTTGTATTTCTATATCCATGTCTCTGGCAACAGCAGGGAGACCAAAACAGCAAGAAGTTATTCTCTCAACATTGCTGTGCAGGAAAGACAGGAGATGTTATGCAAGACAGGTGTATCTTTTTGAGATTTCTAGCTTAACCTTCAGCTAAAAGATGCTTAAAGCCCATTGTGTTGTGGTCATATCGTTTCAAAGAAAGAGATAGCAGGAACAGACAGGCTCCAGATATACACAACAGGAGTGACAGAAGCAGGAAGGAATTCTGTGTGAGAGGAATGTAAGGTGGGGAGAGAGGAAACACTATGCTCAAGGAAGAGATGAATCAGCAAGGATGTGAAAGCTGTGTATGAAACAGGATGTATGAAACGTGCATCCCTGATTGCTCTGGAGACAAACCCCTGGCATTCTGTGCCCAGTGCCAAGTACCCAGGTCCTCCCCTCCCCAGGACTGTGGCCTTCACAGCCCCTCTGTGTGCTGAGGTGTGGGGTGGCACGTGGGGGTTTGTTTTGTTTATAGTTCTGGAAGAACTGTTCCAGAATAGTGGAGAAAATGCATTTATAACCTACTTCCCACGCCACTGAAGCACAGTCCTCTCCAGGAAAGGCAGGTGAGCTCTTTTTACTTGCCCATTTTGTCTCTTGCACAGATGATATTGATGCTGTTTACTTAGTAGCAGTCACTTTATGAGCACTTAATCTCAGAGAAAACCCAACTGTGGTAATGGTTAGTAAATGTAGGCTTGTTAAATGAACCACCATTATCTAAAAATAAGTGTTGGTGGTGAAGAGATCGATTCTGACAGGTGGCTATACTTAAAAAAAAAAAAATTAAAACCCCACCCAAACTCACAAAATAATTCCCAAGGAATTGAACAAGAAGTACCACAGCACCAGTGTGTGTTGGATCTAGATCAGCTTCTCCGTGGAGAATGGAGTCAGTGGTTTTGCTACAGATCCAAGAGGTTGACCTTGGGAGATCTACACCAGCCCTGCTGCCCAAAGCAGAGCCAATGACTATAGCAGGATTGTGTCTTGTCAAATTTTGAATAACTCCAAGGATGGACACTCCATAAACTCTCTGGGATACCTGTGCCAGTGTTAGACCACCCTCATCATGAAAATAAACACATTTTATATATATATATATATATATATATATATATATATATATATATACACATACATATATAAAAAAATCTTTTTAAATAGGGCTGCTTGGTTTCTATTTGTGTCTCTTGCCTTTTGTCTGTTCACTGAATACCACTGAGAAGAGTCAGGCTACAGTTTCTTTACACCATCCCATCCAGGATTTTTGATCCTCCCAAGCCTTCTCTTCTCCAGACTAAACAGTCACAGCTCTCTCAGCCTTTCCTCATGCACTGGATTCTCCAATTTCTTAACAGTCTTTGTGATCCTTCACTAAACTCACCCCAGTATGTCTGTGTCTTTCTTGGTCTGAGGAGCCCAGAACTGGTGCACAGTGCTCCAGATGTGTTGTCACAGGCGATGACAAGGCAATTTTGATTTTTCTCCTTTCATCCCAGTCCAATGTGCTGCTGTCATTCCTGTTGCCTTTCATTTTAAGGTGAAACCCTTCACTGGACAGGATATCCCATTGCTTCTCTATCACATGTTCTTCTCCTCTACTGCTGAAGTCCTCCATAACACAGCCCTACCAAACTTCTCCCATGAAGTACTTGGAGTCCTTTTCCATCTCCAACCAGCATATGAATTTCCACTTGTTTGCCAAACTTACGCTCAAGTACTTTTCTGCTCTTGTATAAGAATTTCCTCCCCAAAAAGCAAGATCTCCATTAGCTGCCTTCAAATCCTGCCTGTGGGCTTGCTGCTGTTTAAAAACTCAGCAACAGTTGGCTGCTGTGGACATTGCTCATCTCACTTAATTTAAAGTGTTTATGGTGCAATTCACTGGAGCTTCTCCACATAATACATGGAGAGAGAGGAACAGGGGCTTCCAGGGTGCATTTTCTGTTTTACCTTGGACAATCACTGTAGAATGGGAGAAATCATCTCTTAAATGTGCTTATTCCTCCCTTTTGACTATTAAAGCAGGCACAGGTACCTGGATGAAAGAAAGAGAACTGTCTACTTTACAACCTTTTGCGTTTCTCTGGGTGACTCCATGACCTGAAAGGCACAGAGAATGTCTCTATCTTACACAATTTGCATTGGTAAAACTTATGTTCTGTACTCAAAAGTAAATGCAAATGCAGTTTCCTCCATAGTTTTCTGTTTCCTTCCTCTGTAAGTGTAAGCAATGATAGGTTGTAGAAAATGCATTATGGAGACAAAATTATTTGTGCAGGGGTGTGTAAGCACACAGTTTGTGGATGAGCTAATGGGTATAAAGTGTGGGCAGAAAAGAAAAGAGGGGGATCACAAATAGATTTTTTTTGTGAGTGGACTTGAAAACATTGAGTTGCACCAAGTAAGAGGCAGGGCACCACAAAAGTTTGCATCTGGAGCCAGGTTTGGTGAAAGCTGTGATGTGGGAATGGCCATGGGGAGTGGGGCTAGTGGTAGGCTGTCCTTGCAGAGAGAGGCTTGGGATCTCTGAGGTCACCCTTTATAAAAGTCTTTCCAGCATATGTGTTCCAGCCCCATGAGCTGTCAGGAGTCTTTATTTTTGTATATTCCATCCCCTCTCTAACTGGTCCCTCCTCACCAGAGTAGCTGAAGGTTAAAAAGCTTTTAGGCTCTTGCCTAAATGTTTTGTGAAGGTCTCTTCCTCTACTTTGTCAGATGTTTATGGTCTCACAGAATAGAAACAAGAACTTTGCGTAGAAATAATACACAGGCTCCACTTGTCACACAGAAAGTCCTGTATGGTATGAAGGAAAAAATATCTCCTGTACTTTGTGGTGTCTCACGAGGGTGCACCAGGAGGAATGTCACTGATGCAGACGTGTGAAGGGTGAAGGTCTGGTTTTACTTTGTATTCCTGAGTCTTGGGGCAAGCTGTGTGGAGAACCCACGGCAGCCTGCTGCTGTTCCTGCTGTATTATCCATGACAACAAGTTGGCAAAGAAACTATTTCTTATGGTTCTCCCTCTTGCAACCTCCTGGAGGAGCCGACTGGAGCTCCTGACGCAAGACACACTTGGAGCCAAATCCCCTCGTGGAATCCACACCCATAACTCCATGGAAGCAGGAAGAGAAGCAGATGGAAGGGCTACTGTGGCCCCACAGGAGCAAATACAATTTATATCTGTTTCCCTTCCCCATTTTAACTCCCCCCTCCCGTGGTTGGCTGTTGCTTGGCAACCCTGCATCCTTGCTCCACCGCTGCTCTGCTGTGCTGCTGCTCCCCTCTGGCCCCCTCCTCTGCACCAGGGTTGGGAAGAGCCATGTTCTCACGAGCTCCCAGCAATCTGCAAGCAGAGATGCTGTCTCTTCATCAGTGCTTGGAAGCACGTGGGAGCCACCTGAGGATTCTGTGCATCGCCTTGGGCATGGCCAGCTCTGCTCTTCTGGTGCCTCCAGTGTATTGACTCTGGTCAGGGGGGTGTTGGCTCCCAATAGCTCAATTCTTCTTTTGTTTGTGTGGTTGCTATTCTGTGTAAGCCACTGGCATCCTGGGCAGGTAATAGAAATCAGACTTTGGCTCAGGACCAGGGATAGCCTTCTTCCCACATAATTACAGCACTTAATGGATTGCACTGTAACAATTATTAAAGGCAGGTCTGCAGAGGTTTGAAACCATCATTAATTTTTTTTTTTTAAAAAAGGCTTGTTGAAGCTGTGATATTCCTTCAAATTTCCTCTTTCCCAACACTACTTCTTAATAAGAAGCAGTTATGAGTATATATACATGCCCACATCCAAATCCAGAGTGGTCCTAGATGTCTTGTTAAAAGGCTCTAACTCCTAATCCAAATAATGGAAAATCAGATTTAGAAATGAAATAGTGCTCTTGAATCAGGCCTTTCATGCTCCAACATTATGATATGTGCTGTGTGGCACAGCTATGCCTATGATTTCAGTGTATGTAAATCATTCCATAATACCTTGGCATTACAATCATTTAATGCTGTGGTCTTTAATGTCTTGTCTTTGCACATACATGAGACACACAGAGGGGTTTAGTTGATCTTTTTTTGTAGACTTTTGAATGGATATCTTCAGTGCCACAATGCTTGTATGTCATGTTATGCCACTTTCTCTCGTGAGAACCAATTAGCACCAAGAGAAACCTTTCTGCCCTTCTGCAAGCCCAGATTTTTGCCCAAGACAGTTGCCTGATATGTTCTGTGCTGTGTCCCCTGCCTTCATCTTTAGCTATTTCACATGTCCCTCTTCCTCCCCTTCCCCTTTTTTATGTCGGGAACAAACTTGTTTGTATGAAGATGTGAAAATTTAAAAAAAAAAAATATTTCTCCTGGCTTCTCCCTTCTGAAAGGAAATATTTTTCCTTCAGTTTACTGTTCTTTCAGCAGCAAGAATCTTACCTTCTCTGTTTGTTTGCAAGGTGCAACGCAAAAAGAAGTCTGCACCACCAAAAAAAAAGAAAAATAAAATCACTGCCCTATGTTTTGATGATGTTACTTTAAATAGAGAAATCTGGTATTCTCTCAAGAAAACATGAATCATACACGGGGCTTTAAAATCCTTCCCACAGACTGGATTTTTCCATGCCTTACTCTAGCATGGTTTTCTAAGAAACATCTTTGTCAGCTCCTCTCCTCCTTCTCTCTAATAACTTTTGAACCTGCTGTCCATTTTCAATCCATTTGTTTGTTGGGTGTAAGCACAATATAATTAAGTCATTGCTTTAATATGTGTGTAAGTGTATAAACATTCACCCAGGCAGAGGAGAGGGAGAGACTAATCCCACTCCAACTTCTTTGAAGCACTGGAAAAAGTAACAGACATCTGACTTAGGTCTTGAGTCTTCTGACCAAATATCCAGAGGAAATTCTTTTTTCCACTCTTTTGTGCTCACAGAACGACCTAATGGGGTAGGTTTGCTTTTTCACATCTTCCAGATGTTACTGGAACCCCGGGAATGAGCTGCACGAGAAAAGAGTAACTCCAGGCAGGGGAAAAAAAAAAATAAAAATCTCAATTTTCTGGTTTAAAGCTCAGTGTGTATTAAGCCATCTAGAGTGTTTTGAAAGCTGCTGCTTTAATTCATGAGCATATCAAGACTGAATGGCTAATTGTGTGTATACTGTAAGAACAGGTCATGCGAGAGAGCACATTTTTTTGCCAGATAACAATATTCTTGCACATTATCAGCTTGGAGTAGTCAGTGGTTCCAGATGAAGTATAGGGAGCAAACTGTACTTATTCCCTTGTATTTTTTGGGTGGACTACCTAGGTACCAGCAGCAGAGATGCTTTAACAAGTAGTTGCATGCAGATGCTAAGATTTTGTTTCTCCCTCCCGAGTATTCCCAGCTTCACAGTAACAAATAGAAGCTTTTCAACAGATATCTTCTTAATGGTACTTAGAGAAAGAGAAATTCCTTTGCAATTCTTAAGTGTCTCATGGCAAATATTTAATTTTTGCAGCTTGCCTTGATAAAAATGGCTGACTGTGAGCTTATAGATATAAGCATTAAGCTTGGTAGCCAGTGAATATCAGAAGGTTTAGCGATTGGTTTTGACAAGCATTCAACATTTATCTGAATCTCTCCAGTATCAAATCGGGCATGAAGTCTTCTGAGGAAAACCTGTTCTCACAAGGCTTTTGATTCTCCATTTCCAGACCAATGGAAGCCACTAAAAGGCTTTCCCACTTCTGCTCCTCTTCCCTTCTTAACCCCTGGTCCCTTTATCACTCTTTGAGATTATCTTCCTTTATTTTGGGTGCAGTGACAGGACTTTAGTTTACCTGTAAATCTGGGGGAGAGTGGTTCAAACTTGCCATCTTCAGCTTTAAAATAGATGTGAATCAGAAAGAAGATGGAAAATATTTGGTTCAGAAGATTGATATTTGAATGCTTTGGACTGTATTTCAGCCAAATATTCACAAATCCTTTGCATGACACATCTTTGCATGTTTTCATCAAAAAAGAGGAAAAAAATTGTTTACTGAAATACTCCAGGTTTTGTTGCTTTACTGTTATTTCAGGGTAATATGCTTCTTGCTTTGGTTTTTGTTTTTGAACTGCCAGGGACTACAACTCCTTTCTCAGTAGAACTGAAAACATTGTTAAATCTTATTAAAATGAAAATTATGAATAAATGTAGAACTGAAGTCAGTTTACTCAGTTGATAGCTCCCAGTGGTTATCTTCATCTTATCTACAAACTAATAACCAACATTTTCCTTTCAAATAACTACTCTGCAAGAACACAGTCCTGTAGACTACAGTCAGGGAACGAGGTCAATAATGAGGAGAGACAGAATGGTTTAGAAACTGAGGGATGGCTGAGCCAAGGTATCATCTCTTCCAGACACTGGGCTGATCAGCCATTTAGATTCTGTTTTCATGCATGTTCATTTTTTATTATCCCCCCCCCCCCAGGTCTTCTGACTGTTGAGAACTTCCTCTCTCTCCATGCTTTCTCTTCACTTCCTCTCTGCTTCCCTCCCATTCTTTCCTCCTCCAGGTGCTTTTAAAACCATTTTCAAAGCTGAAATTGCAAATGAGGGGTTTTTTTGCGTCCTGAATGACAATGAAGGGCTGTGTTTGAATAGCTGAATGCTTCAATGGCAGATATTTGACCGAGTTCCCTAAAGCCCAAAGCCTATGAAACCATCCATGATCTGAATAGAACCAATTACTCCTGCTGCTCCCAGCCCGGCCTCTCCTTGGAAGATTCTTTTGTTTTTTTTTAAAGTCCCAATCAATGCAGGTTTATTGCAGACAGGCCATTTTATCTTTTTCTTTGAAAAAAAAAAAAAGAATTTTCCTGCAAGACTGGCTACAGAAGTTAGAGACCAGGTACCTCATCTTCCAGTATGGGAACGTGAAACATTCAGCCACTTGGATCATTGTAACCTACTTAATTTTCACAAAGTCGTCTTTTCACAAGGCAGATTTCACTTGGTGTGTTGGTCTGCTGTGGTTATTCCTGTGTGTGTCTGCTCACCTAATATGAGACTATGACTTAGATGCACTGGAAAATTGGTTTGCAACCTCAACATTTAACCCTTTCCGTGGATTTCCGTTGAGCTTTCTGCTCAGCTGAAAGCTGGTGACTGGGTGGCTTGTTGTCAGACTGTTCATGCTGGGGATATTTCTGGATGTGCTTCGTGCTGGTGGCTCGGGGGAGAACTGGAATATGTGTGGCCAGAACTCTCAGAAGGTATATTGATGTTCTGGATATCCCATTGGAGTCAGATGGCTCACGTACATTCAGTGAGGTCCTAATCCAGAAGTCTTCCCCTCGTGCTTCCTGCAGGATAATGTGAAATGCTGAGTGTCTGAGATACTTTTAGGGTGATCATGAGCTGATGGGCACTGTTGCCATATCTCTGTTAACTTCAAGAGATGTTCCTCTCAAAGTTTGTGTGATAACTGCAGAAAGCAAGGATGGTCAACCTGATATGGTCAACGAGTACAAGATCTAAATCCAGTTTAAGCACTTAAATTTAGACTATTTTTAGATTTTCTACTCTTATTCACAATTAATTTAAGAATTCCATAAGATTTTTTTTCAGAGAAGATATAATTATGTTCAAAGTCTAATTGAGATATCTTTCTGGAAAATGACTGAATTCGTTTTTGGGAGAATTAAGTAATTTCCAGCCACTTAATCTAGGACATTCTCTTTAAATCAAACAAACAGCAACAAAAAAGCATAAATGGGGATTCTCCTTGGTTCATGACCTTAACTAGCCTTGATTGCAGTTGAAGCCTGATCATGCTTGATTTTTTCAGACTTGAAAAGTAGCATTCTGACTGATTTCATGTAGTCTGTGTGGAAGTTATCATGTAGTCTTCTTTCTCCACTTTGACAGATTGTTTCATTTAGGTTTCAGTCAAGTTATTCTCTGAGCAGCAGAACCAGTGAACCCTGCTTTCATGCAAAATTGCATCCTGCCTTCCCCCTCCCTCCTTAAACCCAGCTCAGGACATTGATCCCACTGCCTGGTTGGCTGGCTGCCGCCAAAAAATGTTATATACCTGCTGAAAGTTGGTCCCTTTGCCTTTTGGTGCGCAGAAGAACAAATTAAAGTCTTACTTTTCTAGTTTGCATCTGCTGTTGTTGTTTTAAATGAACTGAAAGGCACAGAAACTTGCTTGAGACTGCTCTACAGGAAGCTGAAATTTGCCAGGGGCTACCAGAGTTATGTAGATGAGTAAAGAAGGTAGAAAGGTATAAGACAACGGTATATTTATTCTGTGTGGTAGAGCATTGTATCTCTCAAGCCCCAAACATGGTTTGGGCTTCAAACAGGGAAAATCAGCAATCCTGAAAGAGCTGCCTGAACAAATCTGCCATGAACTTCTCCAAAATGCTCTTGAATCTAGACTTAAACATTTCTGCCAGTCACTAGCTCTCTTATAAACAGAGATTAAAGTATTGTTATTTTTAACAGAACTTCACTCCAAAGAACCCCAAATTTCTCTCCTTTTTTTTTTTTTTTTTAATTTATTCTCCCCCAAGACATTTGTACTTCTCTTTTTAACTTTTGTTTAATGGCATCAGATTCTGTTTTCCCCTGAGCAGCTTTCCTGGTTACCCACATCTTTTTCTTAAGGTCGGCCATGAGTCCCTGCCCGACACTGGTCTCATCTCTCCTACTCTCACTTCAGGGCTTCAGTCCCTCCTGGCTGATAGCCCAGCTCAAATGGGATGCAGGGAACTCAGTTCCTGCATGATGGCTTTCCCTGTGCTTCAGCTGAGACTCTGATTTTCTCAAGAATTAGAATGAAGGGCCTTATACAACACTCTGGGAGGGCATTATGATCTTCCCTGTATGGCTTTAGAAATGCCTCCAAATAGATATTCCTCCCTGTCCAGTTCTGTTGCTGAGCTTTCTGCTCGTGTTCATCCCAATGTCTTTTTGGGGGACGTCCTTTCTTTGGGTTTCATTGCAGAGCACGAGGCAGGGTGTTGGCAGCGTGGCAATGTCTGGTGTTATACAGCATTTTTTGAAAAAAAAAGTCATCTCCCAAATGTGAAGTCATCCTGTTGGTAACACACTGGGGATTCTGCAGGTTGAGATTCCTTATTGCTTTGTTGTGTTTGCTTTTCATCTTACAGCTTAAATTCAGAGTTGCCCTAATGCTGTTATGTATTTCAAAATATTGATTTTTTCAGCTGTCTTCATTTAATATTTTTCCCTTTTTTCTTTTCTTTTTATTTTTTTTCTTTTCCTTTTTAGACCAACCTTCACATCATAGATGTGAAGAAAGAATAGACGCAGAAATTGCTTTTAGTTTGAGAGGCTGTAATTTACTCTTTCACTACAGGGGGAAAAGAATTCCTTTGCCACAGAAAAAGACGCAGATGAAAGACCAAATAGTATCTGGATCCGTGTAAGCACTGCAAGATGTGTGTGTGTATATATATATATGTGTGCTTTCGTTCAGTTTTGCACAGACTCTCAGTCAATTATTTGATGTGCTCGCCTGTCTGGGCTGTGACCTTCTAGAAGGGCCCCCTCCTCCAGTCCCCCCTACACGACTTGTCAACACATTAGTCATATACAACTCAGCTGATGCCAAACGGCCGCAGTTCAGCCAACTATTGAGAGGCAGGGATATTCTGCTGCCTTCTTCTATTGGTCTTGGGTTTTTCCACTGTGCGGCCCCGGTGGTGCTTTAAGACTGCGGAGGGCTGGGGTTAGCGCTGCCCTCCGCCGCGCCGGCAGGCAGGGGAGGTGAGCGGCGGGCTCAGAGCGCTCCGAGCCGCCGGAGAGCGAGGAGAGAAGGCAAGAGAGAAGGGGGCAAAGGAAGATGTGCCCGCCTGCCCGCCCGCCCGCCGCCGGGCCGAGGGGAGCCGTGTGAGGAGCCGTGCGAGGAGGCGTGCGAGGAGCCGGCTCGCCGCGGCTCGGGGCCGGCCGCCGCCGGCGGGGATGCTCGTGTGGCCGCGCCGGAGGATTTTGTCACCTGTGGCCCTGCCCCCGCCGCCCTGCGGGCGCCTCCCCGAGCCAAGGACACACCTGGGCGCCGCGCACCCGCCTCCCGCCCCCGCCGCCGGCCGCCTCTTCCCCCGCCCGAGCGCCGGGCGAGTGTCGGCGGAGCCGCGGGGCTGCAGGCGGGGCTGAGCGCTCGCTGGGCGGACGAGCGGCCCCGCAGGCTCCGAGCAGCCACCAGCCGAGGGAGGAGGAGGAGGAGGTGGAGAAGGAGGAGGTGGTGGTGGAGGTGGAGGAGGAGGAGGAGGAGGAGGAGGAGGAGGAGGCGGCGGCGGCGGCGGCGGCCGGACCCGGTGCGCGCTGCCTGGCAGCTCCGGCCCGGCCGTGGGCGCGGCGGGCGAGGGCGAGCCCGGAGCGGGGAGCGGGGGAGCGGCGGGGGCATGTGGATGTTGGCCGTCGCCTTGCTCCACAGCATCTCGCATGGTGAGCCCCCCGCCGCGGGCACCTTTTTCCCTTCTCCCTCATCCTTCCCCTCCTGCCGGCCGGGAAGGGGAGCGGGTCGCGGCGGTGCCTTTTGTGTTAAAAAAGCGTCGCGCTGGCGGTGTGAGAGCGTTTAAACTCGCTCACCTCGCGAAGTGACAGCCCCGTCACCAGCCGCGTCCCTCGGCGTCTGCCTCCCTCGGAACACCGCGGTGCTCGGAGAGAGCGGGGAGAGAAGCGCTTTTTCTTCTCTTTTCTTTCTCATCTGGAAAAGTACAGAATTTCGCCAAGTGCCATATAAATCCGTCAGAGTACACGGGGATAATTTGAAGGGCTTTCATCCTAAGCGGTCGCACTGAGATATTGCTTCCTTTTGCGTTTTTCTTTTTAAGTCGCCCTCTGCTTTCACCTTACAATTTTTTTCTATATATATTTAAGAAGTTATGTTTTAAATTTACTTCACTTTCATCATTTCACCGTAAAGGTACCTACTTTGAAAATTTTTTTTTTTTTCCGTCACTCATTTATGTAAAAATATGCACGGATAAGCATTACATCATCTGGAAATGTTGAAGACTTTCAGTCAATTATAAAGTTAGGAAGAGGATATTAGAGTGGGGATAGAATACGGGTAAATCTGTTCTTTTTCTTCTTTTTTCTTTCCTTTTTTTTTTTTTTTCTTCCCCCTTCTTCATTCTGCCAACTCTTTGACAAACGTTTATTGCAGTTTCTGGGTGTTTTTAGTAGGGGATGGGGGGTATTTTGGAACATTTAGATCTATGTGATGGCAAACCATGGCATACATGAAAATATGTTAAAATTGCTTAAGTTTTAGTAAAATGCACGTTAGCACTGCAGTTTTAAGGACAGAAAACAAATTATGCTGGGGTTCCAGCTATTCTATTGCATTGCCTCCTTCTTTTCAGATTTGAGAATGTAACGTTGCCTGTAATGCTTTACATCCTGACACATAAATCAGAAAGATTAAACACACGGTTCTCCAAATAGGCAAAGCAGGTAGAATAGAAAGAACGTTTCTTGTATTGACTGAATGAGAGAGGAGCACAGGGCAAAGTGTAAGATTTTCCTGGAAGATAGAAATAATTGAACCTCTGGCAGAGGGTGAGGAATGAATGCTGGATGAGGGTGCCTTCACATCTTCTTAAGGATACACTGGATGAGAAAACACACTGACAGGCATGGCTAGTCCAGTGTGAATAGCTGGGTAGGTCAGAAATTGGGAGGTGAATCTTAAGTGGGTATTTAGAGCGATCTTAAAACATTTTTGCGTTCTGCGTGCCACGGAATGCAAAAGGATCGAAAAACCCCAGACTATAAACTTCAAAATTTTGGAATTTCTTTTAGCAGTAAGACATCTGCAACAAGTTCTAACATTAAGAAATTATCCATCCATCCATTTATTTATTTATTTATTCATGACAGCCAGCACTGTGCTTTTCTCTCTAACCTCTTCAGCCAGATACCTCGGAGGGAGAGATTTGCTGGTTGTAAGACAGAAAGAATCAGCCTGAGAGTGTATGCTCTGACCAGTGCTGTTCATTTAAAACTAGATTTGCATAGCAAAGAACCCCATTTCTTTCCATAAATCTTATATATTTTTTTTAAAAAAAGAAAAAGCATGTATTTTTTTCCTAATGTACCGATGCTATAAATTCGTGTTCTAACCTAGTTAGTCCTCATTCCAGGGGTTTTTGAAGAACAGAGTTAATTTTTGCTTTATGAGATTGAAATACTATGAAAATCACTTTCATTTATTCCTTGACTTATGAAGTCAGTAGTAATTTCACTTTCACTTTCCATGTGTTTTTGGATCACAGTCAAACCTGAATTTGTATCCCAAAAATACAGCAGTATAATGTGTACATGATGGATGCATCTGCATGGATTCTGTGCTGCCACATGGCAACATCTGTACATTTGTGACTCTTGGAAGACTAAAATTAAATGTTTTTGTGTATAGCAATATTCTAAGATGAAAGCATTGTAAAAACCTATAGTGGGTGGTTCAACGATTATTTGCAACTTAAAAAGTGTGTTTGTTTTTGGCATCATACTTGATGTCAAAATGCGTGTTTTTAGGGTCTTTTTAGAGGAATTTTTTTTTGAAAACAGCACGTACCTTCATGTTCAGACTCAATAACATGGGTTTGTTTATTAGTAGCACTTATTAGGACCATGATATTAGAGTCAAGAGTCAGGGAATAATATTGTTAAAGGACTTCAGATTGTAATGCAATGTCATATCAGATATGTATCTCTTTGAAGGAAATGACTGCATATATAAATAGATATGTCATGTACACATTTATTTTCATTATTCTGTCTATAACTATGTCTGAACTCCATTGTGTGACAGGCACTATTCTTTTATGGCTTTATCTGGTGGGGGGGGGCAGGTTTCTGCTTGGCTTCTGCCATTGCCATTTCTGAACCCCTTATGGAGCCAAGCTACATTTGCTTAAAACACAGGCACATGTATAAGTAGTTTTCAACTATGTGTTACATCTCATTCTAATTTAACTTGAAAATGTGTAAGAGCGTTCATGTTGGTCTTGGTTTTGAATTTTTTTTTTTTTTCTTTTTTTGAGGGGAGGAATAGCTTGAAGAACAATCCCATGCTATGGGCTTAACTGCAGTTGTGATCTTGGGCTAAATTTCTGTTGAAGATAATGGAAACCATCTGAATAACATGGTTGGCCCCCATGTTTCCCTACGGTCTCTCAGCACAAATACATTTTGTCAAATTAGATATGAGCAGTGTCACTGGGTAGGCTTTATGTTTGTGAAATAGCTTCCTTCTGGGGACAATAAAATACTGACACGCTGTTACATCCAATTAGTACTTCAGAAGCGTGAAACAAAACCTCCCCGAATACCTGGCTAAAGTTTATATATTTTGTGAAGGCTCTAAGCTCTCAGTGCTGTGAGTTCCTTAAAAATGCAGGTAACTATTACCCATAAATTCATTGCAGCCTCAGAGGGTGCGTGGGATGATATAGACATCAGTGGGAGCTCTGCAGCTGAATTCACTACCTTGAAAGCCTGAGTCATGCAGTTATAATCCTGAGCAATGCTTTTGAGTTACCTTCAGGGTTACTCTACCTGCACTGCCTTCTGTGTTACTACACCTAAGTGTTCCAGGAGGGAGCATTTCAAATGAACAGCAGAAGTCTACTGGTCATAATTAGTGAGGGGGCATTTCACTAATTGCTGTGAGAGGAGGAGGGAGAAGGCAGGGGAGGCTGTGAGGGGAGAATGGCCTCCTTCAGAATCCTGGCTCTTCGTTGTAATTACAGTGATCAGGCTGGTTCAGAATTAGGCTGCTGTTTTCAGAAACGAGTGTCTCTCAGCATCATTCAGTCCCTGCTGTAGGTATGCTGAACCCATCTGCAGGCTTCTCTCTGGCTGCATTTCTTATATGCCTGTTGTCCATGGATGCTCTGCTGAAATCAATTGAGCATCGGGAGGCACCCAGTACAGCACAGATGACACTAAAAATAAATTTCCATTAAAATGATTTCCTGTTTGAATCCTTTCCCTGCTGTATATCTATCAATATGGGTTTTAGCAGCATATTAGAAGGCTGAGGAGGATCACACTGCACTGAGAGCAGGGGCTGGGCTGGAGAATGAGTAGCAAAAGCTACGGTGGTGCTAATGATACTCTCCAAAGAAAATGGTGACTCTCAGTGTTGGGGATGAAACATCTGAGGAAAAAAGCAAAGGGCTCTCTTTGTAGAAACGTACTGTGATAGGTACATAGCTGATGTGGAATTGTGTAACCAAATTTACCTTGGAAAGTTTAATGTAGGTGCAGAAAGCATTCAGTTTGGTGTGTGTTTGTGGATGGCAGTACAGCTGATGGTGTTTTTAATCTGGTGTTGCTTGAGCTATGAATAGCTATTAATTAATCACCAAATGCCAAATAGAGAAAAATTGTTATTGCTGGGCAGTCAATGTGTTGGAAATATCTAGATCTGTTTCTAAAGGTGTGTTTCTCCTCTGCTCGGGGTGTACTGATCCAACCCCAGGTTTTGGGGGTGGCCGGTGGGGTTTCCTCCCCGCGGAGTGGGAAATGCGCTGTGCCTCCTGCCTGGTGACACACGACACTAGTGGGCAGCAAACCACACGAGTCACAACGATTCTGAAAAGCTGTGGGAGCACACAGAGCCCAGAGAGGCATTTTGTCCGTGTTTTTTCTATCAGTGCTCACTAAACTTTTTAACTGGTGGACGCTGCGTCTTCTTTCCACAGCACCGAACGTCAGATGTGTGTGATAATGAAGGTGGTTTTGGTAGTGTTTAAAGAGAAGTTGTTTTCCAGGAATGGTAAAAAGAAACCCATAAACCCTGTTAAATAGGGTTTTATTACAACTTTTTTTTTTTTTTTATACAGTCATGGAATTGTTTAGGTTGGAAAAGACCTTTCAGATCACAGAGTCCAAATGTTAACCCAGCACTGCCAAGTTCACCACTAAACCGTGTCCCCAAATACCGCATCTGCAGGTCTTTTAAATACCTCCAGGGAAGGTGACTCCACTGCTTCCCTGGGCAGCCTATTCCAAGGCTGGACAACCTTTTCCATGAAGAAATTTTTCCTAATATCCAATCTAAACCCTCCCTGGTGCAACTTCAGGCCATTTCCTCTCATCTTGTTACATTTTGGGAAGAGTCTGACCACCACCTTGCTACAACCTCCTTTCGGGGAGTTGTAGAGAGTGAGAAGGTTCCCCCTGAGCCTCCTTTTCTCCAGGCTGAGCCCCCCCAGCTCTCTCAGAAGACCTGTGCTCCAGGCCCTTCCCCAGCTCCATTTCCCTTCCCTGCACACGCTCCAGCTCCTCAATGTCTTCCTTGTCATGGGGGGCTCAAAACTCAACACAGGATTCAGGGTGTATTTCAGTGGCATCTCCGCAGTGCTGCTACATCTGGAAAAGTTTAGAAGCTGGTTTTAATGTTGTTTGTTCTCTAGTAAACTGTTGTCATGTAATATACTGATAATTTGGATTATTTGGAAAAAATCTCATGGGTTTTGATGAGTAGCTCATCCAGAAAGTTCCTCCAGCTCATGAGCCTGGGAGCAGCTGGGCTCAGGTTGGGCCTTCAATTTTTGTTTTTGTGTGGATAAGTGTCTTAACAAACACACTACTGTCTTAGGTGAGGGAGTTGTTTGGGGTGGATAAATAATCTCCTTTATTTAATAAATATTGAAGTGACAAAAAAAGCAGAAAGCAACAAAACGAAACATCTTTCTGGGTAGTGGACTGAAGAGCAAAACGATGGAGTTTTTTAGTTTCCCCTTAAAGTTTACTCTGGTTAACAAAGTGTATGTAGGATCAAGGCCTGTTTGAACATAGCACTCATTTAGCCTTTGATTTTATTTGCTGCCATTTATCAATCTATTGGTCTAGGAGTCTTACAGACTTGCATCTTCTACTTTAAAAGCTGAGGGAGGCAGAAAAAACATTATATTCACCTTAATTATTCTAACATACTTTTTTTTTTTTTAAATGTTACTCCTTTTGAGCCACTGATATTCTAAACATCCTACAAAAATCTGTTTAAGCAACGTAAGTCTGTAGATCAGAATACTTAATTATTTCAAGGTGAATGTGTAGGTGTCAGCAGTTAAATTACTTGTTTCACAATACAGTTTGAGATATTTTCACAATCCTATTTAATCAGCGCTTTATTTCCATTTAAACTGATATGAGATCAATGAAATTAAGATTTCAAATTATGTTATTCTTCACAAGAAACCCTATCTTCTCAGTGTTCACCTCCCTGGCCCTTGTAAGGATTTCATCAAACAATTAGTGTTTTCAAAAATAAAACATAATATGGGAGATATTTCACAATAAAAGCCTTTCACAGCCCAATATTTTAGAGCACTGAAGAGAATACCTTTAAGAACAAGCCCCTGATTCCTCAGGCACTTGTTAGCACTGTGAGCTTTTCTTATCATTGCTTGTCTTTTGATACTGCCATTCACACAAAAAATCCTTATTACCTCATAAGTATTTTTTTTTCCCATCAGGGCATTGAATTACTCATCAGAAAAAGAGAAACTAGGGTACATAAATATATGCCTCTCATAGTGCTATGGGCAATGTTATGACATGTTCTGAGGAAAGAAAGAAGGGCAAATGGATGGACAGACAGGCTGACAGCGATTAGCAAGTCTTCCCAGCATCCCTATTTAAGCTATTTTTACTTAGAAGGCAGGGAGTAAGACTTAAGAGTGAGCCAGCAATCCTATTTATAGAAAGCCATTTCTATGTGCAAAGGCTTTGAGAAAGAGAGTCACCTCCATCCTAAACACCAGCCTCCCTGGAGCTTCCTCATAATTGAGGGAGAGATCAGCCCGGCGACCCGAGCTGCATCACTGATGCGCCTCTGCCGAAGCTTCCAGAAGGACAGAGCCTGCAGAAATGCAGGATGTGGGGCCATGGGGCAGCCCAAGAGCACATCTGGAAATGGCATTCTGCTAAACATCGAGGTAGCACATACCAAAGCACAGACAAGGATCACCTGAGGAATTTTTTGCCTCCGTGTCCACGACACCCTGTGAGCTGGAGACCGACCGTCCTGCTCGTGTAGCTCTTATGTCAGGGACACAGTTCCTTCTGAGATTTTAAAATATATATATATATATATATATATACACATTTCTACACAGAAATGCACGTCCATGTAAATCTGGGATACAGTTCTTTCTGAGGTTTTAAAATATATACGTATTTCTACAGGCAAATGCAATGGTACTCTCAGGCACTCTTGGGGATGGCCCTGTGCAGGGCTAAGGGTTGGACTTGGTGGTCCTCGTGGGTCACTTCCAACACAGCATATTCTGTGATATATATATATATATATATATATGTGAATCTGTATAGCTTATAATTGCTTAAAAACTACTGTGTGTGGAGAATTTGGCACTTGCTTTGCTGTCTGACTGTTCTGATGCTATTTTCTCCCAATTAATTACACGGTAATCCCATGCAGGAGATTTGTGTCTTAACATTTATGTTTGCACTAGGCTAAAAATTATTCTCACTTACTTTCTGTCATCTTTTTTTTTTTTTTTTTTTTGAGTAATTTTGGGGAACCCTCCAGTGTTTTAAGGATATCAGAAACACGATTCTCGAGATGACCGGGGATATTTCAATAAACTAGAATATAATTACGTGGCACTGCAGCTACAAATAGTTGCCTATCTACATAATCTACTCATAGTGATTCTATAGATAAGATTGTAGGGTTGCTCTGTCTATATAAATATCTGTTGGCGTGAAATCCTCTCATGTGGTTTTGCAAATTGAGTGGCTTGTGCTGAGCCTGCACCCTAAGGGTGTTTGTCTCAGATCTGCAGAGTGCCAGCCCTCAGTGGCTCCATTTTATAGGTGCCACAGAATTAAGGGGCTTGGTGGAAAGGTTTGTTTCCTGTTCTGTTCTTAAGAGGCGTCTCCGTGATGATAAGCTGTTGTTCAGCAGAGTTTTCCAGAGGTTCAGTTGTTAGTGTGGAGTTCAAATAAAGAATGTCAGCCTTTGACATGTGGCTCTTGGTTAAGCTGGCTCTTGTTTTAGCCGAGAAGAATTGCTGGGATGCTGAAATGTGCAGGCTTGGAGGAACCCATATGTTGTTGTTACAGCGTGTGCTGGACTCCACAAATCACATGGCAGGATTTGAGTGCACAAAATGCTGGTTGGTTGCTTTTTCCCAGACCATGGAAAGGTGATGCATGAGTTGTAAGCTCTGGCTATTCCTAAATTCTCTTCTGCAATTGCTGTTCTATCAGAAATCATGGTGTGTTGGGGTCTGTTTGGTTGGTTTTGCTTTATGGTATTACCTTCTGAAGTCTTTGGGTTTTTCTGGATGAGTATTATCAGGAATTTTGGCCCTGACTCAGGAAAATACTGTGAATGCATAAAGTCAGTCCCTTGATAATTAAGAGGTGGGCATGTGACACGCTGTTAGTCTGCTTCTGGCTTGAGCTAAGGACAGAGGAAGTCCTTGACAAAGTCCTTTTTGTTATGAAAAGCAGATTCTAGTGTCCCTGGCATGGGATCTTGGTGGAAAAAAATGTCATTCAAGCAAACCAGGCTTCAGGTAGACCTCAACTAAAACAGAAAAAACCTTCCTGTCCTTCACCATGCAGAAGGTCCTGCACACACTACACATCCTCCAGCTGAGTTTTTTCCTCCCATTAGGTGACTTTTCAGTGGGGCAGTTTAAAAGCCAGTTCACACATTATTTCTAGGCAGGTCAACCATATTTTGTGTTGAAACTGCAGTTGTGAAGCACAAAGCGAAGCATTTGCTAAGTCATGATATGAAGGAAGCAATTTTGGGAACTGTCAGTAGAGTACAAGTTCTCTAGATATGTCTGTAGACATGCAATGTAGAGGTTTTTTTTTTTCATAGTTAAGAGATTTTCAGGTGTCTAGAGTAGTATTTGCATTTTACTAGTTTCATGCTTTTAGCTGTGTATATTTGGGAAGCTTTTGTTTGTATCTTCCTGGTTTTATTGTGTGACCTGAAGGTTTCTCTTCCACAATGACAACCTTTTCCACAGCCCTGTTGTGCAGGGGTTCTAGAAACAAGATTTTAAGCATTTCAAGGGAAAAGATGAGAAGAATGCAGAGCAAGATTCATCTAACTATGGGAACTGAGTGATGGGCAATGCTTACCATGTTTTTTGTTGTGTCAAATGTGGCTGAGGCTTTTTGGTCTCAGCTTTTTGTAAAAAAAACCCCATATGTGTATATATATATATATATAATGCAAAACAAATGCTTAGGGGAGAGGGAGGGATAGGAGTATGAACTGGATTTTTAGTGTGGAGGGTAAAGGGGTAAAAAGGGTGACCTTGAAACTACATGGGTACCCAGACAACATTGCAAGGTATAAGAAGAAGGAGGGCAGGGCATTCAAAGAGCATGAATCCCTGTGGGACAGCAGGAGGACAGTCCCTGAAGGCAAAGTTTGAGCTGGACAGTTTATGGTGAAGGACTCTCAGGTCTTGGCTGCAGTTTGCAGCGAGGAGGGCAAACCTGAGCTTATTCCTCTGTGAGGTGGGGAACAAAACAGTATCTGGCTTTGGGACTGCCCAGTGCTGGTCCCCATCACTGTGTCTTGGCTGCTGGTCTGTCCCAGGGAGGAACCTGGTGCTCTCCATGGATCCTGCTGTGCCTAAGGAGGGGGTACTCAAACTCCCAGCTGCCCTTGCCCTTCACTGCCTGCATTCTGATTTTTCTCCCATTTTTGTCCGCTCTTGCTGTTCCATCTCTGATATAGGCTTAGTTCAAGGCCTACAACCCCTCCTCTCCCTATTATTCTTAGTTATTTATAAGTATTTTGGTAGGAAAAGTATTTCTCCTGTCCCTAAAAGCTTTTCCCTGAGGCAAACGGATTTGGGGGGAGTGTGGGGCGGATCAAGGATGGAAAGCAATCCTATGAATGTCAGCGCTGCTGTAGGGCAGGATGTGCAAGTCCCCGGTTTGAGTGAAGGAGGAAGGAGCTGAGCTCCTTTATTGGGCAGGAGGGAGATAATTAATCCTCAGGAATAGAGGCTGAGCTGTCAGGCTTCCAGAGAGGCACTGGCAGTGGTGATTTGCTGTTCAGCTGTTGGGAGCAGGAACTGGCAGGTTTGGTGCAGCGGGGGCTGCTCAGCGCATGTGCCCGAACACCCAGCTCTGGCTGTGTTCTCCTGAGGGCACTGCTGGCTGGAGGAGGATGTCTCCAATTCCCCACTGGAGAACAGCTCCTTGTCTCTACATCAGATTGGAGAGCTGCTTGCTTAGCAAGTCCTGAGGAAGACTGAACAGTTTGGGTGGGAGCACAGCCTGGAGCATGGAATGCTTCTTTTGTTTTTGTTTTTGTTTTTGGGTTTTTTTCCTAAGGAAGAAAGAAAGGTTTAGGTTTAGCTTTTCTATCCTGGTCTAGAGCAAAAATCTTGTACAAATGCCTTCCTTTCTTCCCTGTTTTTTGCCTTTACCTAGTGCACTGATGCTTGAGAAGGAGCAGGGTGACTGCAGAGAGATGTGACTGTCCTGTTAAAGTGCTACATGTGCTCAAGCTGTGTTTGTCCCACTAGTGACTGAGCTGGAGGCCTTTGGAATATCTTACCAGTGGCACACATGAAGCCAATGCAGGGGAAAAGAAATGCCTGTCTGAAGACATTCTTGCTGTAGCAGTTCAGTGCATATTTATTAAGTTCAAAAGTTACTTCCTAGTGGACAAAAGCAATTACAGTATTGCTACCATGTCTCAAAATGGATTTCTATAGAAGAGCATAAAGCTGATTTTTAGTAATGGCAAAAGGAGTTAATGAGGTTTTTTACAAACATTTTGCTAAATAACAGTGGTCTGACTGCTACCTAATTTCAAGAATTTTTGAGAACTTTTGGTGTCAATAAATTGTGTTTCTCTCTTGCCTGTGTTCAAAGATAACAGCCTTGTTTGCCCACCATGTAATGCAGTTACTCTTCTTCCCCACATTGTTTCTGCTGCTTTCAGTCCCTGGTGTGGATAAACATTGGAATAATTGGTGTAGGGGTTAAGGTCAGCTGAGCATCTCAGCTCTGGCATTTCCTAAGGCAAGTGCATTTGGCCTCGTGCTCAGAAAATTTTATATAAAATAAGTAGCATGTATTAAATAGCTTCCAAGTGGAAAATGGAGGCATTATGACATGGCACAGTGCTGGTACTCTTACAAGTGGAAGATCTGGGGGAGCTGCACTCGTGATTGCAGCAGGGGGTGCTGCCTTTTGGCTCAGGACTGCTGCCCTCTCAGAGGGAAGGGAGAGAAGAGGGATTTAGGGGTCACTTTGGGAAACTGGTTGCTGTTCTCTTGTGTTCCAGCCTATATCTAAGCATGGTGCAGTCTCAAGTAGTGTCACCAGCTCTGTCACTCCCCTCTCACTTTGCCATATTGCAGTTTTTGAGAGGTGATGCAAAATCTGCTGGCTTTGCTTTTAAGTTGTTGCTTGGAAAGGAAGCAAGCAGGAATTTAAAGCTAGATGTTTTAAACATTTGAAAACCCATAACTTTTAAAATTTTAATGGAATTACTTTCACTTTTTAATTAAGTGGACTCCATGTATGCTGGTATATGATCTCTCTCCTTGAGGCAGGAATGCTGCAGTGTGGTAGTTCTGCCTTTATGTCAGTCAGAAACAAATTTATTGCCTTTTAACTGGGGCTCTGGACACCTTGCTCTAGTGGAAGGTGTCCGTGGCAGAGGACTGGAACTAGGTGATCTTTAAGGTCCCTTCTAACCCAAACCATTTTATGATTCTACTATTAGTTCATCCATCAGTGTGACAATGCTTTAAAGTGATATTCAGCTCTTTGTTGCTGGGATGTGTTCTGGAACCATCACCTGCAATGGAGGGCTGCTGCTCTCTTGAGAGCTCCCAGACTCTGCACAGTGACTGCACACAGGAGGGTGCCCAGTGTGGACAAATCCTGGGGTAAATTGGCCCTGTGCTGTAACTGGTTGCCTTATTTTATCAATGTACAGTCATTCTGAGAAGCTGAAAGGATTATTAGTAATAGCTCTGTAAGAAGGATATAATCAATTTAAATTAGCTCACGGCTGAGCCTGTATGATCTGGTGTCTTTAAAATGTAGGTAAGCAGCTCATCATTTTGCTTCCTTACATAACATTGTAGGAAACTTTTTCCAAGTCCAGTCTTGTGGCACGCAGGGACGTGGGTTAGTTGTGGACTTGGCAGTGCTGGGTTAGTGATTGCAGTCAATGATCTTGGAGGTCATTTCTAATCTAAATGATTCTGTGATCTTATCTATAAATGTTGCAGTTCATTACATTCAAATGTTTTTAATGTCCCGAAAAAATATCCATTTGAAGACCTAAACAGTTATTAAGAGTAAGTCAATTACATTGTTTTGTGCAAAAATTCAAGTAAGAGACCCCTCCAAAGATTCTTTTTCCTCTTCAGCTTCCTACTTCTCCCCTTCCTCCTTTCCATACAGTCTTCCAGGCTTCCTTCTGTCCATACATCTCTTCCTGCCCACTCTCCAGATACAAGTGACATTTTATTGCATGGGTAAATACCAGGGGGGATTTTTCCGGTCTCTCCAGATTTCTGCTTTACAGAAGTGGTGTGATTTTAGCAGGGAAGCCAGACACTATTACAAAGCAAAGCTCCCTTAATATCTCCTGCTTTTCCATTCTCGTCCGCTCCGAGCCAAAAAACCCAGCTGATTCAGACTAATCATTTCAAATGCAGTGTGTAAAAGGACACTGATACTTTGCTGTATCCCTGAAGGTTATCTGAGTGATCCATAGTTAAACATTCATGTGGGAGGCTCTGGGGGAAACAAGGAGGGATGATTATAATGGGAACACAGTGGGCTGAAGTCTGTGCTCGTGCTCAGGTCTTCATAAGGCAAACCAGGGTAGTGGGGTGTTCCTGTGCTTGTACAGCCTGAACCAAGTCAAGACTGTAGACCCAGCTTCAACAGCTCTCATGCTGGAGAACTGTGATCCAGGACACTGCTTTAAACTGCTTCTTCAGCACCACCATCCTCAATCTCTGCTGTGTTTTATTAAGGAGAAAAAAATTATCTGTGCGTGATCTTGCGTCATTAAAATGTGCTGGGTGCCCAAGGTGTTTCTTCGTCTGCTCCTCTAGCAGCTTTTCCCCTCAAGTGATTATGCTAATTAGTGTTTGATCAGATGATTAAATTATAATTCGATTAATCCTACGTGCTAAGTGCTCTGAATGCATTTCCATCGCCTCAGTGCCTTGTGCTTAAGCACATTCCTGTTTGCAGCTTGATAGGAGGCTCCTGCCTTTCCCTGTATCTAATGGATTTTCTGTATTAGAAACACTTTGGGATACAAAAGGAAAGGGCTTTTTGTTTTCCTACTCTACTGAACAGACCCAGAAATAGATAGGTTACCCCTAGATGATCTGAATGTTGCCAGGGATTAAAAATAAAGGTTCCAAGCCTTTCCCCCCCCCCCCCCATTATTTATATACAGACCTCACGTCCCATTCATAACTTGCCAGGATAAAAAACTGTGGCACAGCTAAATCTTCTGTCTGATTCTATTCTGAGTGGTATGTTCCCCAAATAATTCTCCCTTTTTCAAAGCTAAAATGTGTTTTTGGTCCAGAGACTCCCTTCTTTGCTGAACAAATTTTTCTCTCTGTGTGTGTAAGAGAGGAAGAGAGAAGGTTGTTTCTCCTCCTGCTACCTGCTCTCCCTTCCCTTTTCATCCAGGTTTATTTTTGCATGTCATCTGTAGGAGATAATCTCCACAAGGGTGTAGAATGGAGAGAACACACTGAAATTATAACCTTGGTGCTGCTAAGAGATTAATGCTTAGCTGCAGCATTGCTTTCTTTGTCTTTGGGGTCCTGGATTTTTAGGTCATCTCATTTCATGTGACTCAATTCTACATATTGGAGAAAAACAATAATAATAATAATAATAATAGTAATAATAATAATAATAATAAAACTTTTAAAGAAGAGATATTTTGGCTTTGAATATTAAAAATGTACAGGTGTTAGCGAAATATGGTAACTTATTTCTCTATTTTTATGGAGGTAGACACCAGTGTCTTCCTCTGTCAGAGGCTATTTGATAGTAATGAGTGGCCTGAGTTCAGAGACAGGATGTTAAAATTAAATCCTTTGGTTTGTTTCCATTCTACAGTGCAAAAAAACATTATCATGGAGCAACCTCCCTCCCTCTTCCCCTCTCTCCCTCTCATGAATTTATCTCAGGGGGAGTGTGAGACAGATTGAACTCAGGGTTGCCAAGACCTGTCTTGGGGGATTTTGGTTTTTTTGTACCCCAGGTGTGGGAAGGTAGAGCAAGGGAATAGGGATGTAAAGGACGTTTTCCCTTCCTTCTCCCTCCCTTTGTTTAGCTTAAAAGCTGTCAGAGATTCACAGACCTCCTCTAACATCTTATTTCACCCCTTTCAGACTGTCTAGGAAACAATTTTACCTGTGAGGTGACTGCAATCCTACAATCTATTGCCAATTATAAAACGACATGGGGTAAATGAGTCCCTTTAATTATAGTCACAGAGGCCAAAAGCACCTTCATGCTATTAGTCTTTAAAGTGCAGTTGTGTGACAATTATGGGATATTGAGATCTCATCAAGCTTATAGTTTAGGCAAATCTATGCCTCGTCAATGAATTGAGCCTCATCCATGCCCTGTGAGCCTTGTTCTCACCACTGCCGTGGATCACTCTCCTGTCACAGTTGTGTGGGGCAAAAACCTCCATCAGGAAGGCAGTGAGGAGTAGCTGGAGGCAGTATTGCCTTCAATTGCTCCAGATAAATAGGTCTGGAAGCAGGCTTGTGTCACCGTCCTCATTTTAGAACTGAAAGAATTAGGCTAAGCTGAATTAAGGCTCTAATTCTAAATGAAAGTGCTAGCTTAGGATGCTGCTTAGCTTCATTCTTTTTAAAAGTTTAATTTCAGATTCATTTCCTGAGTATCCCCATGTGAACAGGTCCTCAGACTCTGCCTGGCCCTGGGTAAGCTACTTAAGCTTGTGACCTGAGGACATGGCTGCAAAATGAGCTAAAATGTGTGTGGGAAGCGCTCTGGATATTCTGTGTGAATTAATTGTGTGCCTCCTTTTTTTCTTTATGGCAAACATCCTCCATGTGGTTCTTCCACAGCAGACAGAGATCACCTGTGTAAAGGTGATCTTGGAGTGGGGGAAGCATATCCAAGTGGGAAACTGGCAAAATGACTGTACAGGATGAGGTACTCTGTGTTATTCCCTCAAAGTTTTTAACTCCTCTCCCTGTCTGTGTAATGGGAACACTTTCTCTGCCCACTAGACAAATGCTCTTTTGGGTGGCCATAAATATCCTCAGAGCCCTGAACATCTAAATGCAGAGGAATTCATGTTGTACAGCATGAAAACCCTTTTGAAAATGCCATCTCTGTGTTACTGCAGCATCCTTGCTCTTTTCCTGGGAAGCACACATGCAGATAGTCCAGCAGCAGAGGTCAGTGCTGATTTGCATTGGAGAAGCAAACCTAAGCTAAGCAGGAAGGGACAACTCATCTGCCTCT
This sequence comes from Chiroxiphia lanceolata, assembly GCF_009829145.1. Lineage (NCBI taxonomy): Eukaryota > Metazoa > Chordata > Aves > Passeriformes > Pipridae > Chiroxiphia > Chiroxiphia lanceolata. The sequence goes on along the minus strand of NC_045638.1, from coordinate 4,206,842 downwards.
ACTGTGTACAAAAATACAACACTCTTCATTGCTGCTGGTGTCACATGCTGCAGACAGGTTTTCCTGTGATGTCTTCATATAAAAAGTAGAGATTATTGATGGAATAACACTGTCCAGGTCCACAAGACGAGCTGTTGCTGTTTTAAGCGTATAACTCTTCCTGAATACATTTGAAGCAGAGCTCAGTGTATCTGGGCTGTAGTTAGCCTGACTTCTCACCTCCAGGTAGCTACAGACATCTAAAGAGAGATTCTGAAGAGGGTCTTTCTGGGGAGAGGGAGGGGGCAGACGTGGATGACACACAGTTTTGACCTCAGTTAAAACCTCCTGAGTAACACACATACACTTGATGGAGTTCCTCTCCTTTTTAAAGTTGGCATTGAAGATTTTCGAGTTTTTGGTTGCAGCATATGCTGAAACAACCCTCAGTACCAGCAAATTTCTCAGACCACTGGTGTTCTGCCTGACACACATGTTGCCCTTTCTGGGAACAGTCATGCTTCCTTGACTGGTTTTAATGGATGTAAACCTTTCTCTGCTTCTCTCCCTGACCTTCCCACTTTCTCAGTGTGCATGGGGTTGGCTTGTTTGTTTGATTCCAGCTGAGTGTGCTGTTTTAAATTTGGCATCAGCTCAGTCACTTCAGACCAGGCTGTTCATAGTTGCTGGAGTTGTGGTTGGGGTTGCACATGGATGCAGCTGATAGTGGGGAGAGGGAAAGAACAGGTCAACCAGCTGGGGCAGCCCCTTCCCACTCAAAAGACCTGAAGTCATCACCCCAAGGTTATCCCACTCTCCAACCTGCCTGTATCTGGTTTGCATCGTTGCTAAAAACTTTTTTCCCCCCCCCCAGAAATCACCCCTCATGTGTTGGACGGTGTTTCTAAGCTGTGGTAAGCCTAGAAAAATATTATCAGCTGCCTCCTTGTCTTGTTTTTGTATGGCTTGTGTCAGGTGGAGCTTCAGGGTGCCCCCAGATCCTGTGAGTAGTTTGGAAGAAGCACATGCAGTTAGTTCTGTCCAGTCTTACTCTCTGAAAACTCCCTGTACCTTGCAGGTGTCTCAGCTCTCTGCTGTTTGCAATACCTATTTTCTGTACATCTCAGGAGAAAATGAGGGACAGGAGGTTATTAGAATGAGAAAATGAACCTCTGGCACTAACCTGGATATTTTCTTTATTAAAAAAAATAAAAAAGCCCACAGCTTCTCCTTGGAATTGGGTCCATGAGCAGCTGACTGTGTTTGCCATGAATGACAATTAGCAATGCCTAGAAACAACAACTAAACAGAGCAGAAATAAGATCGTCTGGGGAGAGGGGAAAAAAAAAACCAACACCAAAAGCCACTGGATAACCCATATGTTATATTTTCAAAGTGGAATTAGTGAATTTAAAACTATTTAGCCACTTCATGCACTTAAACTCTGGGCCACCCATGTGTGGAAGATTTTTTTGGCTGGAGGGCAGGAAAATTAAAATTTCTGTGTCTTTTGCCTTTTCCTCTTACATTAACAGCCAGTGCAGTGTGAGCTTTCACCTCAGGAGGAAAGGCTCTTTCTTCCTTCTGTCCTCCCCTCTCCTGCCCAGGTCTGTCTCTGGTGCCATCTCACAGCACTTGGCAGTCCCAAAAAATTGGTTTGAAAGTGAGTAGAGTAGTTTGCCTGTGTTTTAACTTCTCTTTCTCCTATTGTTCCCCTTCTGTCCTTCCCCAGTCACACCAGAAATGTAAATATTCAGGGATGATCCATCCTCGGAGATGACTAAAATGGAATAAGAAATTTTTCTTCAGCCCTGCCTGGAAGAAGCTTGGATTCCCACACCTGGAGTGACTTACTTTTATTCCCTCTTGGAAAAACTGACTTAATGAAAATAAATGTGCTTCTACAAAGTCAGTATTTCTTTCAAGTTCTGCTTGTGCTTTCATCAGCTTGGGGTGTGCATGTGCGAGAATGGTTAGAAAGAATATTCAGAAAAATGCTTTCTGCCAAAGGAAGAGATCACAGATTAGATCAATGAAATTTCCACAGAAAAGAGAATTGAAGTGATTTAATTTTATCAACCAGAAATCTTACATCTGGGACCAGTTATGTTTTACTGGTGTCTCTAGCAAATAAACTTCTTTGAGAAAAATATCACAGAAAAATAATTTTCTGAAACCTCAAAAACAAAGCCTGCCATGCAGTTTTCAAAATGAACATATGTGCTTTTATAAAACCATGAATATGAATGGCTTTTGATGGTGGCAAACTCTTAACAAGTGGGAGAGTCCTAGAAAAGTGATGTTTAATTAGTTGTGCCGTGGCACATGATGGTAAATGTGAAAATGTTAGAGAAAAAATGTGTCCTTTCACGACTGAAGTTTTCAAGGGACAAGTCATGCCAACATTGTCATTAGCAAAAGAGTGAAAAATGTATGTTTTGACTCGGTCTTCCTTGTCAGTGAACCCAAACCATTTTAATCCTCTTATTTCTGAGACTCTAGACAGTTAATTATATCTGATTAAAAGTATCTGCATTAGCCCTCCAACCCTGCACAGTCTGACCTAAACCTCACGAAGACTTGGCCTCTAAAAAATTCTGGTTTTCCTGTCCTCCTCTGTTGTATCCATCAGGAATAATAGAATTGTTCTGTATGTGTTGGGTAGGAGCAGTTGGTGGTGATCTAATCTATGCATATAAATGATCTTTTGGGGTTTATTCCAGGATAAGGATGTTATAACCACAGCTAATCACCTCTAAGTACAAAAACTGAGAGTCCTTTCTTGATGATGGCTGTGGCAAATATTAACACATGACAGACACACAATTGTGCTTTTGGAAAAAGGTCTCTACAATAGTTTTTTTCCCCACTAAGAAATGCAGGTGGAAATGCTCTTCAAGTCCTCTTTGTATGTGATTTTTCACTGCTGACCTGTGGTAGCTCAAAATTCTTTCTGAATTGAAAGGGCATTACACAGTTTATTCCACATCATAGAAAGCTGTGGTGCTCCAGAACCCAGGAAATAGGATTCTGGGAGCATTGTAGACTCTTCAGGTCTTCCTAAGTAATAAACATTAATAAAGGCACTTGATTTTGTGCACTGTGTTATAGAAATTCCTAAATATTCTAGTACATGTAACAAGGATTTGCTTGTTCCTGACTGTTGCTCCTTGCTTTTGGGTGTGGCTAGCAATTAAATTTGCTGTTACAACTTCCCAATTCGTTAAAAAATTGATTGGAATATGCAACACTACATAATACAGTATTAAATAACAGCACTCATTTCCTAGCCTGCCCTATTCTTCATTCAGAAAAAAAAAAGAAAAAAAGGTCATCATTTAGTCATCACATTTGGTCAATAAAGAAAAAAAATTGTGACCATTTCATAGAACTACAAAAAAAAGAAGATATAGATTTTTGCAATTTTGTGTTCACAGCCTGTGGTTTAATGTATGTGACTGAAGAAAAACCCCATCACTTTATAGACTCCTGATACACTTTTAGACATTCTGATTGACAAGTCATAAGCAGTGCTCCCAGCAACATTTTAGTTCTGTGGATTTACAGCTCATTATCACTTATGCTCTCTGGTAAAGATTTAAAACTGGTACATTTTTAGAACCAGAAACAGGAAAAAAAAAATAGTGACTAAAATAATTACCTCTGAAATGTGCATTACTGGAGTTATCAAATCCTTATTTTAGCAGAAGGATGTATTGGTGTTTTAAAACTGAGCAGCAATTGACTTAAAGTTTCAGTGGAAATATTTCTGCCTAGATTTTGAAACTGTGTTTGATCTTAATGGCTCCATAATGAGGCAGAAGAACAATTTCAGGCATTAGCTTAGAAGCCCTAAGCTCAAATCCTTTTGCTTGGTTATGTGTTTCAAATGTGATGTCAGAAAAACCTGCTTGGCTTGTAGGGGTGATGGTTCCTCAAAAAACATGACAATAAAATTGTGCTCAGGAACATCACATGTGTACTCCATGCTGCTGGTTGCTACATGGAAGTCCGAAAGAAAACCCAAATTAATTTACTGTTGAGTGAATCACTGCTAAAGAAAACAGCCTGCAGAAATGCTAATTTTAAGCAGCATTAGTGCTGTTCAGCAGGCACTTCAGAAACCTTGGAGGGGAATGAAGAACAAGTCGTAGGGATGCAAATAAATCAAATCCCTCCTGTGCACTTTGGTCTGAAAAACGCAGCAAACCTGAGCTGGAGTGTGAGCACAGCAAACTACAATGCAGCTCCTGCTTTAGAAGGCAAAAAAAATTAAAAAAAAGTGTTATTCAGGTGAGAAATAAGCTCCCAGGTATCAATTTTACTTTTTTTCCTCCCCTGGATCAAGGGAGCTCTTTCAAGGTAATCTGATTTGAGCGTGCACTGTGAATTCTGCTGGCTGCCTCTGGAAAGCTGTGCTCTCTGTGCCAGGCAGTAATTGCGTTAATCATCCATTTTTAAATAACTGCATTTGAAGTTAAGTTGAGAATTGCTTTTCAGATCTTTAATTTGCTTTGGAAAAGCGAAATAATTCCCACGAGGGTTGTGCTAATCAATATTCCAAAGGCAAGTAACCTTTGCTAATTCTTGAACATGGGGATACTCCATATTCTTCTGCTTAAAAGAATTCTGGGGGAAAAAATACACCGATTCCATCTGCAATTTGGCAGGTTAATAACTTTTCTGACTGCCAGGCATAGGGGTTTTTAGTCAACAGGAGATTCATCAAGTACAAAATTGCATTGTATTATCTTCCTTTCATTGTTGTTGTTTTTATTTTAAGCCTTCTTGCTAATATAAATGATGACAAATTGCAGGGCTGTAAATTTGAAAGTCCCTAAATGGCATTTTTGTCAAAGCCTTTCCGCTGAAATGCTTACTTGGAAAGATTTTTTAAACCTCAGGAGCTGGGGGAGGGGTTTTAATTATTATTATTATGCATCATGACACAATGCATTATGCATCATGGTTGTTTTTCTGCTTTTTAAACACTTGTTATGGATGATGAAACTAATATAAATGGACATACAGGGAGAGCTTCTGCAAAACCTCCTTATGATGTCATATTCTGTTTCTAAGGGATTTCAGTACTTGGAAACCAGAGGATAGCAAACTTAAAAAGGCACTTAGAAGCACCCTAATAATTAGCTGGCAGGTAGTCATCAAGAGAAAGTCACCTTTTCTCAAAGGTGCCCTCCTGTTAAGCTGGAAAACAAACTCATGGCTTAAAAAACTAAAAATGACAGAACGTGGGTGTTGCTGTCAAAAACCTGGGATTATTTGACCCTCCTTCCTTTGAAACCAGCTGCAAATTGCTCCTGATGCCCAGAATATGCTTTCTTTACCTTGTTTCCCCCCCCAACCAGACATGCACTGACTGAAAAACACATTGGTAGTGGGACTTCTTGAAGAGCTGATGGGTTACAACTGATTCAGTACTAGAGCTGCTTTTCCTTCTTCCCCTCTTTCCAAGGAATTATTTCCTGTTCCCTTGAAACCAGCTTGATATTTAGGTTTTGCACAAGTAGAAGAGGAACAAAGGGGAGAATTGTGCATTCATTTCTTTATTAAAACCTATTTTTTATGTAGTCACAGAGATTGCCCAGACTGCATCCTGTAAAAATTAAGGGAGAGAGAGAAAGCCTGAACAGATATTTAAGGAGTCACAGCAGGCAACGGGTTTGAGAGAGGGGGAAAAAAAAAAGAAAAGAAATACTGTGCATCCCCAGAAGGCAAGCAGAATCCAATATTTCATATTTCAGGGTTGGGGAAATGAAATTTCAGTGTCGTTGTGGACGTTAAAGGTGATACTGCTCGGTGACCCACGGACAACTGGCCCCTGCATTTGTTTCCTGAAATGCTGAGCAGGAAAGTCTGAATTCTGTGTCCCCCCACCAGCCATACAACAAGAATTAAATGCCTGGTAGTTGCACCCTGCTTTTTTAGAGGAAAAATCCCAACATTCTCTCCTCCTTTAAAACACAGAGTGTTTTACAGACTACTCTGGTGCCACAGAGGCTGCTGCAGGGGGATGCATGATGTCAGTGGGAGGATGGTGTCATCCTCACTGGCCAAGCTTCAGTTCTGGAGCTGAGTGCTGGTGTCTGAGGAAGGGCTGCAGGTCAGCCCAGGGCAGTGATGCCTCATACTCTGCACCTCCAGGCTGGAACCAGTGGGTACAGTGTGAGGGTTTTGCCATGAAATCATAAAATAAATTCGTATTGTTCTTTTTTCCATATTCACCATTCTCAGATTTTTTTTTTTTGTTCATCTTTGTGGTTACAGATTGATGATTGCCCACTCTCTCCCACCCCACATTTAATGAAACAATAGTAATAAAATCTTTGCTGTTACGTTTTTGTGTCTCACCTGTGCTGGGCTAACAAAAAAAAAAAAGTAAATTCTGAGGTCCTGTAATCAGTTGCTTATAGATTTTGTGCCCTTTTTTCCCTCTTATGTATATTTATAGAATCATGGAATGGTTTGGGTTGGAAGAGACCTTAAAGATCATCTTGTTCCACCCCTCTTCCATGGGCAGGGATACCTTCCACTAGCCCAGGTTGCTCCAAGCCCTGTCCAACCTGGCCGTGAACTCTTCCAGGAACGGGGCAGCCACAGCTTCTCTGAGCAACCTGTGCCAGGGCCTCCCCACACTCACAGGGAAGATTTTTTTCCTAATATCTAATCTAACCCTGCCCTCCTTCAGGTTAAGGTCATTCCCCCTTGTCCTGTCAGTACATGTCTTTGTGAAAAGTCCCTCTCTGGTTCTCTTGTAGCCTCCCTTTTAGGTACTGGAAGGGGCTCTGAGGTCTCCCTGGAGTCCTCTTCAGGCTGAACAACCCCAAATCTCTCAGCCTGTCTCCAGAACAGAGGCTCTCCAGCTCTGTGATAACTTGGTGGCCTCCTCTGGACTCTTTTCAACAGGTCCAAAGCTGGGCCCCCAGAGCTGGAGGCAGCACTGCAGGTTGGGTCTCACCAGAGCAGAGCAGAGCAGAGGGTCAGAATCCCTCCCTCACCTACTGCCCACGAGGTTTCTGATGCAGCCCAGGACATGGGGGGTATCTGGGCTGCCAACACACACATGTCCCACCTCTCATCCATCAGCACCTCCAAGTCCTTTCAGTCAGGGCTTGTCTCAATCCATTCTCCAATCTTAATCCCTTATCAATCAGTAAGAGCTTTATTCTGTATCCAGGATGTTTGGAAGAGCCTCTGTCATGTCAGCTTATGGGTTGAACCCTTGGTGACTTCCACCCCACTGCTGGGTCATGGATGATGATGCTCTCTTTCCAGTCTAAAATCCCTACTGCCACCAGGATGGAATCTCTTGCACCCTTCCTTTTCCCAGGAATGGTGTTTGTCACCTTTTAGCAAAACAGGGTTGCTCCATTCTGACATCCTTCACTTAGCACCTTCTGAAGGTGCCCTGTACAAAACTGAAATCCTTATTGTTCTCAGGTACTACCAGCTGAATCAAAGGAAATTCTGATTCTGTGGAATAACTCTTGTTGAATTATTCCCTCTTTGTTGTGCCCCTGCTGTTTAGACATGTCTTTTAGACATCTTTTGAGAAGAAAGTACAACAAGGTTGTGTTGTTGTGCTGTTTACCCAAATCTGAGCATGTTCAGCACATGTGCCTTGTTAGTTTGGGCTCGGTGCTATTGAACTCACAAGATTCCTTCAATCAACTTCTGCAGGAGCTGGAGAAAGCTGATGGTATTAAATGATTTTACAAAGAGCTGTGCTGGTTTTGTTTGTCCTTATAAATATTTTATGGCATCGTGGCTCTATAAAAATGCAGTAGTTTTGTATAGTGAACCTAAATAACAATAAGCCTGCACAAGGTATTTTTTTATTTTGTGCATCAAGAGAGAAAAGAAGAAGAGGAAGTTAAAATGCATAATGAGGCACAGCGTGTTTCTAGAGCTGGGTAACCTGAGTTGTTGTTATTAGATTCAGTAGAAAGATTTACTAGAAAATATAGTATTCAGACTGAATGCTAACAGGGAATGTTAAGCTATTATTTGTATTTTTTATTCAGGCTGGTGATGGAGAGAGCTCTGGGTAGTTGTCAAAGATGAAATAACAAACCATGACTCAGATTACTTTTATTTTAACCCTTATAACTTTCTTACCTTGGTCAACTCACCTTTTCCACTGCAAAAATTGAACAAGACTTCTTGTGGTTATTCTATAGATTGCTTACATTTTTTTTTTCTATTTGCCTTTTGTGTTTTTAGAGGTTTTTTTGTTTGTTTCTTCAAGCAGCTGGGAAAAATTAGGTTCCAGTGTATTCTTGTTCCTTGGTTACTTTATGACTAATGGCTTTGTTTCAGAATTTGCCTATGCTGAGCACAGAATGGGAAGTGAGGATGGAAGAAAGACTCTATCAAATTCTTTACAAATAAACAAAAATATTCACAAAAATTTCCTTTAAGGAAAAAAATAGAGAGAAGGGAAAGTAATTTGAAATTTTTTTTGCACTTTTTGTACAATTAGAAACTTTTGCTTCGGTGTGTGCAAAATAAAGCCTCCAATTGCTGTTAATCCCTGACTGAGAACGAAGTCCCTCCATTTTAAGAGTAGTTCCTAAAAGTTTCGGTCAGTTGAAAATGGCATGCTGAACATAAGTGTTAAATGGGTTTTTGCATAATTAAGAAATGAGCAGCAGGCCGTGACTCTGAATGTTTGCAGCACAGAATGAGGATTTTCCCTTTGCTGAGATTCTATTAAATTTGACAATGAGAGAATTCACGGCTGACTTGCTCTTGGTGGTCTGTCAAGTCTGAAGCCAGTGTTCTTTACTGAGGTTTATAAACTCTTTACAGAAGCTAGGTATTCCTTTGCACAAAACCACTGCTTTTTACCCCCTTTCTGACTTATCATCTGTGCAGTTAATGTGTGTGTATGTTTAATACCATTAATTCAGTAGCAACGGCTTATGAGCAAAGTAACCACTGAAACGACACAGCTCTGTATTTTATTGAACTGAAAAGGAAAAGGCTTTGGTGGGTGTGTGTGCCTTGGCCAAATGTGTGCCTTGGCCAGACATATCTGATCACATCCACTTGGTCAAGTTAAACAAAATATTTTTAACAGGGGGAAGCAAAAGTGGGGGCAAAGCTGTTTTTCAGAGTGTAAAATATCTGGCTGCAGTACTTCAGCAGGCAAATGATGCGAGAAAGTGGAGGAGAAACTGATATTTTATGAGATTTTTAAATCTATTTCTTGTTGGAACATTTTTTTCCTACAGAAAAAAGAGGCTTAATCCTCACTTTTTATTTACTTGTGTGAAAGTCTTGAGGTCCTCTGCACTATATTCAAGGGCTGGGCAATCTACCTACTTTCTATTACTGATGAATTTTGCTTGTTTCTCAGATGCTGTGAACAATTATAATTAAGCTGACAGTTATTATACTTAGAGTTTTAGTTTCAGGAAATGTACATTTCCAATAAAACTAGATTTTTATTCTTCAAAATATGGTTCTCATGAGTTCTATTTTTTATCAAAAGAACAATTTTTCTTCTCTGCTTTCCTTGCACTTCCTTTCTTTTGATCTCCCTCCTCTTCCCCGGAGGAAAAAAGACATTGAAGACAAAGTTAGAGGACACTGGTGTGGAATCTGAGGATACCGAATGAGCTAAAAAGCAAACAAGATGAAAATTCTATTTATATATCAGTAGGACAAAAGTAGTCCTTAAAATTAGAAAGGCTCCATCATGAACTTTGATGAGACTTGAAGATAAGACTTGAAGACACGACTTGGTGTCTAGAGAGTGAGAGATGATGGTTCACCAGGCTCAGCAGTCAGAGATCAGAGTGTTGTTTTGTGTCCCTAACTCTGCCCTCCTCTGCAAACCCAGCTGTGTGTTCTGTCACCAGTTTTGACCTACAAACCCAACATAACTTGCACCTGCATCCTTGTCACCTTCCACTAGCCCAGGTTGCTCCAAGCCCCGTCCAACCTGGCCTTGAACACTTCCAGGGATGGGGCAGCCACAGCTTCTCTGGGAAACCTCTTCCAGTGCCTCACCACCTGCACAGTAAGGAGTTTCTTCCTAATATCTAATCTAACCCTTCTCCCTCTCAATTTGAAGCCATTCCCCCTTGTCCTGTCAGGTTTTAATGTGAACATTTCCAAAGGATGCACACTACCTGTGGTGACATGTTCCTGCACGTGATGCTTTTTTTCTGACAAGTATTTTGTTAGACTTGGGAAAAAAAATAATGATTTGACGTATTTATATCCTTTTAACAAAATGGTATCTAAATTGCTGATGTTTTTGTACTTTAAAAATAAGCAAAGTATTTTTAAGTTTCTGCCAGTAAAATTTCTTTGCAGCTTCCACGTCTCAGAGTGTGGCATAAAGGTTTGTGTGGATTGATGCAGAGAGAAGAGGAAGACAGGGTAAAACTGAGCTGTACTTTTGATTCACAGTAGCTAATTCAAATTATATATGTTCTGTAATTATGTTGCCTGGAGCTCACATTAATGTTGATGAGCTAAATGTATTTATCAGTGGAAAAACAGGCTTCGTTTTATAGATCTAAATAGCTTAATGTTTTTAATGCAGATTGCGTGATTTGGAGAGGAAGTATCATGGGAAAATGACAAGGTGGATGAGGGATGTGGGATTTTTCTGGAGCCTGTAATATGCTGCCAATTAATTCTTTCTAAGAGTGACTCTTAGTAACCTGAAGTTGTTACTGTGTGATGGAAAGTCAGTGCTCTGCATCCTTATTTATGGTCTTGACCCAGCCCATTGGTTGTGTGACTTTGTGGGTGCATCCTAAAAAAACCAGGACAACTGGGAAGTTACCTCTGGTAATAAAAAAAAGTGTCCAAAGCCAGGCTGGACAGGGCTTGGAGCAACCTGGTCTAGTGGAAAGTATCCCTGCCCATGGCAGGGGCTTGGAATGAGATGACCTTTAAGGTCCCTTCCAACCCAAACCATTCTGTGATGCTGTGTTGTTGCTTCACTCTAAAACAATGGAATTCTGAGCTCTTAAGTAGAAGTAAGGAAAAGGACTGATTGGAGTGTCGTGGTATTTTGAATATACCTGGGGGCAAGAACCTGAAGAGACACTGCCTTTTGTGGAGGAGTGGATTTCTTTTCTCATATTCCTCTGATGCTTGCCTCTCCTCATCACCATAGATTTTGAGCTGGTATGAAGATCTTGTTTTTCATCACTTCAGAATCAGTGAGAAGTCTTAAAAAATGCCAGTTGTGGTCCCATCTGTATCCATTTGGACTGCAACTCAACTGTATGATCTAATTAAAACAAATAAACCAACCCCCAAACAAATAAGCAACAAGGTTTTTTTTTATCTCTAAACTTCTCTAGCGTGGTGTCCAGGCATGGAGGAGCTGTCCTTCTTTCCTGCAGGTGGGAAACTGGGCTGCAGAACACTGGGCTGTGTTCTGCAAATTTTGTTCCATTAACAAAAAAATTGATGCCGTTAAGCCTTTCTTGTCTGACAAAAAGGACATTGGCTTCCACCCCTGCCCTGCTCCCTTTACTTGAAAATTCTCCCTTATTTTTTTGACTGAGAGATTTTTTCTCTAAGTCTGAGGCCAATATTCAGACACAATGATTCAATTCTCCAGCATCATCTTCAAGTCTTTTAAAAAGTCAGCTCTGTCGGTGAAATAAATCTTGCACAACAGAGTGAACAATTAAGTTTTTCTTTCCTCATAACCCATATGATTTATGTTGTTCTATTAGTCATTGCTATTATCTGTTTCATCATTCCTCAGAATTCATCAGGATTGTAACAGCAATTTGGATACCAGAATTCCATGGCATCCCTTCTCCAAAGAAATTATCAGCAGAGTGGGTTGGGATGATCAGCTGGAAAATTGTTCTTATAAAGCTCAGAGTGGGGTTGTGGGAGTTTAAAGAGAAAGTTCCACCTGGCTCCAGGAAATTAATGGGATGGGAGTGATTTCCCTGCACTGTGCACCTTTCCCTGTGCTCTTCAGCATAGGGAAAGCCTCAGGATTCCCTCAGCTCTTCCTGCTCATTCCACTGAGGGCACAAGTCAGCCTGTGGAGGCTGCCCCAAAATTTGGATGCCGGAATTCCATGGTAACCCTTCTCCAAAGAAGAATTATCAGCAGAATGGATTGGTATGATCATCTGGAAGATAAATTCGTGGGAGTTCTCCGTGTTAGATAGCATCAGCATTGGAGATTACATGGTCTTGGTCCAGCAGTTATTGCACTTTTTGCTCAACTGCTTTTTGGGTTCCAAAGGTGCCTCCACCTTTGTGGACTCTGAAAGGTACAGAAGGTCTCTAAGTGTCTGTGACTTCCCAGTTACACAGTGTTATTTTAGTCTTTCCTTATTTCTGTTTGAAAGGGGCTTTTAAAAGCTGAGAAGTGTAATGTGGCATAAGCTGAAGTCTGGTATCAAATCACAAGGTAACTTATTGTTTTCCTTTCTTCCATCTTGCCCTCCATCCTTTTTTAAAATTATTTTTATCGTGAGTGGCCGATCACCTTGAGATGTCCCCTCATAACCACGGGATTATGTTTCTCGTGTACAAGTCTATATAAAACATTAATCCTCTACAAAGGGCTACTTGCCAGGGAGTTGGTGGGAGAGAGGGAATCATGAATCTTCTCCCCCAACACAGGGTCCTCCTCAGTGTTCCAGGGTGGCTCCTGCAGCTGTTGGTAGAACGGGAGGTTCAGAGTCAGACACGAAATCTGTGACAACAAAAAAAAAATACCTGCAAATGGGTAGGAGAGCACTTGAACTCCCTGCAGCACTGTGCACCATCACCAGGCAGACTGCCAAACCCACAGCTTTTTAACTAAACAAACAAACAAAAGGAGCCCTTAGGCCAGGCAACAACGAAGTTTGTGCTTCCAACAAAGAAAAACAAAAATCGTTTTTGGAAAGGTAGGGTTTGTGTAACCAACCGAATGGAAACACTGTAGTACCTGAGGGCATGGGAATCCCTGTGGAGTTTGTGGCTTCAAGTCTTATTTGCATGAGGATTTGCAAAACTATTCTTGACCTACATAAAGCATCAGCCATAATAAGGCTTTATTTTAGGAGGGAGATTCAATAGGAGGTTGTCTGCTTTGAAAACATTTCTAATATGGTGAGGGAAACATCAAACAAGATTAAATCAAAAGGTGAAACAGAGCCCCCCTAAGGGGAGGAAGAACCACATGTAACCCTATACAACTTTCCTGTTAGAAATAAACAGTGCAATACAGCAGCTTTGCATAGAAGGGCTGAAAATCATATTTAATTTTTGGGACAATTGAATTGTTCTTGCATTTCAGGTATGGCAGTATATGGTGTATTGCTAACCTGGGGTTCACATTTAGTTGTGTCCCAGAGAGTTGTGTTCCTCACATTTTCACTGTTGCTAAAGATTCTGAGTTATCTGTGCCAGTAAAACACACATCGGAGAGGAAAGATGGGCCCCCAAATATCAACTGATCTGTTTTCATTATCCTTCATTTTATATTTGGGTTGACTCCTGACCTTTAGCATCCTGACACTCGGCTGATCCACTCTACTCACAGGATGTGTTTGGGAGGTGCATTGAAAAGGTGATGGTGGCAGGTGTATACTGAGCTTTCTCCCTCTCTGTTTTGGGGAGGGGTGAGGTTTGTCATTTTTTCCTTCATTTTTTTTGTTTTCCTGTGTGAGACACTGGTGCTGTAGAGCCTTTGTGGGCAGCAGCAGTCAGGGCTCCAAACCTCATGAGCTCTCTTGGAGAGAACCTGTGAGAGTCTGGTGAGCTGTGACTGTGGTGAGGAGCAGGGCAGGCAGGGAGGGAGGAAGCTATAGGAAGTCTTTTATTAATTACTTCCTATCAGTTCAGGTCCTGGGACCATGGCAGTCTTGTACAAAGGGCCTAGAGGTATTTTTAGTAAATTCTTACTGTGAGACAGTAGTGAGGCACTGGGGTTGCCCAGAGAAATTGTGGATGCTCCATCTTTGGAAGTGTTCAAGGCCAGGTTGGATGGAGCTCTGAGCAACCTGGTCTAGTAAAAGGTGTTCCTACCCATGGCAGGGGGTTGGAACTGGATGATCCTTAAGGTCCCTTCCTGCTAAAAAAATTCTGTCATTCTATGATGAAAAATATGTGTGGATATGTCATTTACAGGCATGGTTTAGTGGTGTACTTGGCAGTGTTCAGTTAGTGCTTGGAGTCCACAAGCTTAGAGGTTTTTTCCAACCCAAATTCTCGTCAGATGTGCCAGGGGGAGGACTGGGGATGTGTGGTTTCATGGAGCCAATGCAGAGGTGGTGTGTGTGAAAAGGAGCAAATTTTTCACAGGACACAGTAAGTGGAGGGGTTCAGAGGGATGGCACAGGGAGTGCTCAGGTTATTGTTGCTGTTGGCTGGATTTACAGTGCCAGGGTCCCTCTGGGCTTGCTGCCAACTGAGCCCCCAAACTGAACCCTGTTTTTCACATTTCCCACAGAAAGCTCTGTGCTCCAGAGCTCAGTGTGCTGCCTGGGGCTGTGAAGGACACCTTCCAGCTAAGCTACACTGGGATACCTGCCTGCAGCCTCCCTCAAGCTGGGAGTACACAGGGATGCTGCTGCTTTCCCCCTCAGCTCAGATTTAGGATGAGACAGCTCCGTCCTCCTCTCTCCTTCCTTGCAGCAACACAACCACCCTTCTGTGCACCAGCTGGAGCCTCCCCTTCCCCGAGTGCTTGCAGCAGAGGGGATTGCACCTTCCATCACACCCCATCCATGAACTGGGTGTCAGTCCTACGTGACTGGCAGGTTTATCTCCTCAAAGCAGTGGTTGTGTTTATCTCCTCAAAGCAGTGGTTGTGCACGTTTGACCTCCTGGTGCAAAGAAGGAACAGCAGCACCAGCCCAGTGAGACTGTTGGGGCTGTGCTGCTTCGCTGTCCCTCCCCACTCCTCCTCTCTCTGCTCTTGCTGTAGCTCCTCATGCTGTTTTACAAAGCTTGGTAATTCTTTACCTGTACTCTTCTCTGTCTCCTGTAAGACATGGCTGTGGGGGTCTTTGTTATTGGTTTTAGAGGTTATCTTAAAATCTTGATATCCCTCCCAATGCAGTGCTGCAGATTTTAATACACCTCTCTGTTATTCTGTTATTACCTGAAAGTCTTACTGGTTCTAAACGAACTGTAAAACTTAGGCAAATAGAAAATATAAAAGTATCTCTATATGAAAACTAGGGTGTTACTGCACGCTGAGATCTTACTGTCTTTGCAGTGTTTTCTGCTTTCTTGACACCTCACATTCTGAGTTTAGTGATTTATGCAGGAGCCAGTGCAGCTTTTGTTGCCCTGTCATTAGATGCCTTGGGAGAAAATGAGGTTTAACAATTTCTTAAACCTTCTTTAAAAATAATATATTTATGAAAATTATCCACTACTAAGGGCTGGTGTTTTTTTTTAATGTTTCTCCAGTTTTTATAATTGTGGCAACTTTTATTTGTCTCTTAAAAAAACCCCAAACCTTTCTAAGATGCCTTGAATTTTATTGCACAGTGAAATATTTTTTTCTTTTCCTTGAAAAGTCCCACCTATGTGTGGAGTCCTGTGATTACATACATTGTTTAAAAAGAGGGGATGTTTCTGATCGTTGAGGCCAGGGAAGAAATCTTAAATATTTTATTTTTTTACTTAGGATTTTAAAGCTAATAATTTTAACTGGGGGCAAAAAGAGACCTTAAATTTTTTTTTAAATTTTTTAAGATGTCACTCTGGGAGGTTTTTAAACTCCTCCTCCCTCCACTTATTCACCCAACATCAGTGAATTGAAAAAAAATAAAAACACCTTCTCCCTCTTTTCTTTTTTTATTTTATTTTTTTTACTTAGGATTTTAAAGCTAATAATTTTAACTGGGGACAAAAAGAGACCTTAAATTTTTTTTTAAAATTTTTTAAGATGTCAGTCTGGGAGGTTTTTAAACTCCTCCTCCCTCCACTTATTCACCCAACATCAGTGAATTGAAAAAAAAAATAAAAACACCTTCTCCCTCTTTTCTTCCACCTATGATATGGATATGGTTTTCTTCCAGAACAATATGTAAGACCTGATTTCTGTTTTCCCTCCTTTCCTCCTGAAAGGAGGTTGGAGCAAGGGGGGGGGGTCGGCCTCTTCTCCCAGGTAGCAATTGACAGGACAAGAGGAAACGGCCACGAGCTGCACCAGGGGAGGTTCAGGTTGGACATCAGGAAGAATTTCTTCATGGAAAGGGTTGTTGAACGTTGGAATGGGCTGCCCAGGGAAGTGGTGGAGTCCCCATCCCTGGAGGTGGTCAAGAAATGACTGGATGTGGCACATCTAGACCATGGGGTCTACTTGACAAGACAGTGATCGGCCAAAGGGTGGACTTGATGATCTCAGATGTCTTTTCCAACCTAAATGAATCTGTGATCCAGAAGTTCTTGTCTCCCATGCTTTTTGTAAGCAGTCTCCCCTCTTTCACTCATTCCTGGATGAAGAAAAGAAACTGCTCTCCTCGCTCAATACCAGAAACATCCTTGGGGTCTGTTCACCCAGGTACAACTTTCTCCTCTCGTCCTTCAGTGGGGACGAGGAAGAAAGACTAATGTTTAACTGGGGTTGATCCCAACCTTGCCCTGCTCACCTCCACACCTAGACCAGCTTGTACCCGTGTGCTCTGGCACATGGTTCTGCCTAATGCCTCTCTCTGGAAAGGTTCCTTCTGTCATCTGTGTCTTGAGAGGGTTAATGCATTAAAGCTGACCAAGATGTGAATGGGAGTTCTCTGAATCTCTAGAGCAAACAGAAACAAGAGTGACACGAGAAAAGCAGTCATCCATTGTTGCCTGATGATAGAGAAGTTTCTAAAAATCAAACGCTCTGGTATAGCCCGACTGTGCACAGAGAAAAACCTAATTAATTATAAATAAGGCGGATAAATAATTTAAATGTATCACTTATTTCTCCTTTATAGTTTAACTCATGAAAAAATCATTTCAATTAGAAATTTCAACTCAATCTGAAATGCAGAGAAGCATGATGGTTCAAGATGGATGTGAAGCCCTTTATGATTTTCTTTCAAAAATGTGAGCTGATTTCCCCCCCCTCCCAACTTGGGCGATAAAAAAGAAAAAGAAAAAAAGATTGCTGAGACAGAAACAAGCAAAATTTCCTTTGATAGCATAACAGAATGTATTTTTAATTTATGAATTAATAAGTGTGTTGTGTGCGATGTCCAATTTGTCAGAAATGTCTTGGTTCCCTTGGCATTCATGTTATATGCATGGAATAGATGCAGTTTTTCCCATTAATTATAATATCCCATTTCCTCAAGAGTAACGAAAGATGATTCATTCCTCTCCTCTGGCCCTAACTGGCTCCTTGGTATTACTGATGATGGGTTTTTCCATTTATTTTTGACCTTGTGAAACTATTTATGTTGGACTCAGTCATGATGGATGGAGTGAGAATTGGGTGGTTTAAGGGTGAGAACATGGAATTAGCAGGTTCTTGTCCCCTCTGCTCAGTGGCATCACCTCAGATATCACTCTTAGTACCCAAATACACCCAAGCTCACTCTGTTCTACTGGAGGATCTTCAAATTTGGCAATTATGTCGGTGGTCTGTAACTATAAAAAATAATTGTTCGTGCTGATATCCCTGATGTTGATTTTTTACCCCCTCTACTCCAAAGTCTTGCTTCTATTAATTTCAAGGGTTCTACATTTAGGACTATGTTTATTTCTCCATAGATCTATGTTTTTATATCTTTCTATTTGTTTTCTTCAAGTTTAAAGAGGTATATATAGTATCTGTATGCTGATGGCTCTCATCTGAAGCACAAAATATGTCCTAATTGCTTCAAATTACTGCTTTTCCTTGCAGTAAATAGTCTCCTGTTTTGTTTCAGTTTCCGCTATGCAATTTTCCTGTTCACTGGAAACTACCACTATAGGATATGTGAAAAATGTATATGCTTACATCTGGGGATGGTTGCAAATGAGATCTGTTGAATGTGATGTGGAACAAAGATTTTATTAGAACTTGATTGGAGTAATGTCAAGAGGAGACCAAAATCAACAGAGATGGAATCAGAGCACAGCAAGGACATGGAGCTGCTGGAGAGAGTCCAGGGGAGGCCCCAAGATGATCAGAGGGGTGGAGCAGCTCTGCTGGGAGGAAAGGCTGGGAGAGCTGGGATTGTTCAGCCTGGAGAGGAGAAGGCTTTGGGGTGACCTAATTATGGCCTTGCAGGACCTGAAAGAGCCAACAAGAAAGAGGAAGAGAAACAATTTCCAAGGGCCTGGAGTGACAGGAAAAGGGGGAATAGTTTTAAACTGACAGAGAGTAGTGTTAGATTAGATATTAGGAAGAAATTCTTCCCTGTGGGGGTGGTGAGGCCCTGGCACAGGTTGCCCAGAGAAGCTGTGGCTGCCCCTGGATCCCTGGAAGTGTCCAAGGCCAGGTTGGACGGGGCTTGGAGCAACCTGGGCTAGTGGAAGGTGTCCCTGCCCGTGGCAGGGGCTTGGAACAAGATGATTCTTTAGGTCCCTTTAAACCCAAACCATTTTGTGATTCTATAACTATGATATCTATGAAAGCAAGATGAATTAGCTGCCTTAAGGGCAGCAAGTGATTAGCCCACAGACATGTACTTGAGGTAAAATTTTAACACCAGTCCTATAGGCATTAGCTTTTCTGTTGCTATTTCCATTTGCAGCAGGAGTGAATACCTCAACCATTGGTTCTGTCCTGTATGACCCTACAAAACAGAGACTTGTTTGTCAGTGTTGAAGAACATCATTATTATCAAAATAATTTTATGGTTATTTTGGTAAAATTCGTGGAAAGCAAAGACTTCATGCAAAAATTTTGAATATTCCAGTTTCCATTTGAATTCTGTTTTATATTATCTCTTCATGATACATGGAAATCCTGATGCCCAACAGGCCAAATGTGCACATCTATGTTTAATGATTTGATAAACCTCTTCCACCCTTTTCTCTTCTGAATTTCCTGAGAAGAGCTTGTGATGCATTTCTGATGAAGCATTTGATGGCAAAGCATTGTGATTTTTTTTTTCTTCCCTTCCTCATTCAAAGTACATTTATTGTGCAGATCTGGAAAGCCCAATTTTCAGCCTAATGAAAGAATCAGACAGGGGATGGAGGGAGAACAAGGTTTTAGAATTAAATTGAGGCTAAAGGTGTACTGGAGGAGAAGTGCTAAAGAAAAAATCTCTTTGCTCTTAGACTTCCTTCCACTTCTTATCTCTTCAGTTGAGGCTTTTAAGGGGGTTTGAGGGGGGGGGTATTTTCTTACTTGGATATCTGAGATTTTAGCATTTTCCCAAGGCTGTGTTGTGGGCTCATGGATCATGTGTAAATGATACAGGTATTTTGGTTTGTGACTAATAATTCCTGTGGCACTTATGATAAGTTGCCCCATTAAATAGTGTGGGCAGCACAACCAGGGCTGTGCTGGGAACTGGTGAGGTCACACCTCGAGTCCTGTGTCCAGTTCTGGGCCCCTCAATTCAGGAAGGACATTGAGGGGCTGGAGCGTGTCCAGGGAAGGGAATGGAGATGGGGAAAGGGGCTGGAGCACCAGGAGCAGCTGAGAGAGCTGGGGGGGCTCAGCCTGGAGAAAAGGAGGCTCAAGGGAAACCTTAACACACCCTACAACTCCCTGAGAGGAGGGTGGAGCCAGATGGGTGTGGGTTCTTCTCTCAGCCGACAAGGGACAGGAGAAGAGGAAATGGCCTCAAGCTGCACCAGGGGAGGCTCAGGTTGGACGTCAGGAAGAATTTCTTCAGTGAGAGGTTTGTTAAGCACTGGAAGGTTGGCTGCCCAGGGAGGTGGTGGAGTGCCCATCCCTGGAGGTGTCCAAGGAAGGACTGGATGTGGCACTCAGTGCTCTGGGCTGGGGGACAAGGTGGGAATGGGGCACAGGGTGGACTTGATGACCTTGGAGGTCTTTTCCAACCTTTATGATTTATGTAGTTCAGCATTTGCTTTTATGTCCTCTGACAGTGGTCTTAGCCCCTATTACTACCTGCTGCATGAAAAGCTGCTGAAGTACCAACAGGCTGCACTGTAGTGGTGATTTTATTTTGTGATAAAATATCTGGGGAAGAATTTTCCCCTCTGATAATTCCTTTGATTGCAGGATGGGAAGGGTTGGTTGTTTTCAGTGTGGTTTTTTTTTTTTGGTTTTGTTTTTTTTTGAGGGGGGGGGGTATTTTTTTAAATGAAGAAAAATAAAGGAGAAAAAAAGTCTTCATTGAAGAATATATAAAACCACGCAGTTGAAATATTTGTTATGAATTCATTTGCAGCCCTGGTGAGCGCCTCAGTTACAGAGTTGGCCTCTTCACTTTTGGGTTCAATAATAATTTCTGATTAGCTCTATTTGAAAATGAGCCTCAGCTGCTAATTGACACAAACTAAAGCTCATCAGTCTTGCAAATCTAGTCAAGTAGTCCTAATATGGCAAGTCTCCAAGTGGAATATGATCAAAATGCGGTGGAAACCAGTGATTTGTAGCTGCATGTTGAAATTTTGCTATTAATAATAAACACTGTGATCTTGCTAAATTTTGTAGGAGAATCTTCCAGCAGACAGAAACAGCAGTGCTGGTTACACTGGGATAGACTGATTGGGGCAGAAATCAAGAAAAATCTCTTGTGGATTTTTTTTTTAATCTCCCTCCTGGACACGAACCAGGAACTTCAAAGTGAGGGTGGAAAAAAAAAAAACCACAGGCAAAAAGGTTCTGAGGAGAGTGTAAAAGCTGAATAGTCCAGGCAAAAATATTTACTATGAGAAACATTAAAAGTAATGTCTAAAATAAGAATGGAGGAAGATTTGACCAAATTAAATCCAAGCACTTGGGAAGTTGGGGATAGGGATAGGAATAAATAGAATGTTGGGAAGATTTCAGAAGTTCAGAAAAAATTACTAACAAGAAAATGTTACTGTTTTATTTTCTCACGTTGTCTGTTAAGTTTAGTTCAAGGATCCTCTGGAGAAAACCTTGAATGCTTGAAGATATTGTAGATCTTTGTTACAAAGTCCATACCCAAGCTTCTAATCACTGCCATAACTTCCACCTCCATTATGTTTTTGGTGGCTGTTTTTTTCCTTAACAACATTTTCTGTGTTTGAAGAGGTAAGATGACCTCTGAGTAATATGGTAAAATTGTGTTGAATGGGATTTTTCTCTAAGGGGTGAGGGTGAATATTGTTTGTGGTGGCTGCATCCACAGGTGTTGCTGGAATAAAGCAGGGAAGCTAACTGCTAATAAGTAGGTAGATAAACCTATAAACTATAGCCAAAATTTCTGCTCCATTGCAAAATAGATGGTTACCAGCTAAATGCTACCTGAGCTTGGTATGTTAGTCCCACTGTGCTTGACCCCAGGGCCTACCACAACATAAATGCTCGAAGGTATTTTTGGTGTTCAGGCTTTGGGCTCTTCCACAGGGAGAGAACAGAGCTACTGAAGCCTCTCAAGGAATTTTTTTACAGCTTTGATGTGAGGCTCTTGCATGTCAAAGGTGTGCAGGTTGGAGCTGCAGCCTTGGAGATCATTGCATATTGATTGCAGGCTGTTGCATATTCAGAAGTAGGTTCAGCATAGGCCAGACCCCATTAACCTCTTGGGTCTTGGTGATGAAATTCATTCATTGCCCCTTTCCTCTAGTTCATTTCTTTTGTTTTCCTTCAGGGAAGTGTGTCAGACTACTCACAGTTTATTTCTTCTGGTAGTTAAATGTTTGAATCTAGATTACTTCCTACATTGAGTAGTATGAACTGTGTCCTTATCCCCAGATCTTTGCTTCCTAGGATTTATTGAAGGGCTCCTTTAGTCCCAATCCCAATAGAATTTCTGTGGTAATTTAACTTGTGACTGGTAACATACTCTTGTATGGTATTTATGAGGACATGAAGCTGGAGATAATTCCTGTTTCTTCAGCTCCAGCCCTCTGTGACATCAGGCAGTCATATTATAACCATACAATCTTCCTCTTGAATTTACTGGCTGGGTTGTTTGGTCCTTTTAGTTGTATGGAGAGAACTTGATTTATTTTGGGTTTAAACCAGTCTTCTAATTTCCCATCCCAAATATTTTCACAGCCAGCTTTGTTCTTCTACCAGTTCTTCTACTGCAACTTAAACATCTCTCCTACTCCCTCAGTGTGCACCTCTCTGATTTAATTATGCTTGGAGGAGGACAGTATTTATATATATCCATTAACTTCTGTGCATTAGAAATCAGATACAAACATAATTGAGCGAAATTAGATGCATTTTCTTCCAAAGAGTATCAGAGAGTAAAAAATGAATCATTGAGCGTTTTATTTTAGTTCTGTGTGGGATTTGCCTGGCACCTTTTGACACTTAATTTAATTTTGTTAAATTTGATATTGAAATACACACACGAAAATTCTTTGATAAAACACTGTTCTTCTCTGCTTTCTTTCAATCACACCTTTTAGAAGAATCAACTCTTTTGTGTGTATAACAATCCCCTTTAAAACAGCTGTTTCAAAATGCAAGGGAAAACACTCATTTCATTTAGCAGGAGGATGTAGATATACTTTTGTGGTTTAGAAAGGTATGTGTCAGTGCACTTGTAATCATTCCAGGGCTCATCCTGGCACTGGGACTCACCTTTTTAGTGCAGGAATGAATATATAACCTCAGGAAATAGGGTGGAAAATTTGCCTGTATTGCTGTATTATCTGACGTTCTAATCAGATAAGCAGTTCATCAGTGCGTGTAGTGGTTGATTTTTACTCTAAAATATTCCCAATTTTACACCTTTTTTAGTTCCTTTATCAGCCCTCTACTGTTCTGCACTGTCCCTGACATGACCATTTGTTGTACACTGAGAGAACCGGCTAAAGCCTCTCTCTGCCTTCTCCTTGCATCCTCCAAAGGGCACAGATGGTGCAGGAGTCTGAGGAAATATTCTTAAAGATGAAAAATTATGACTTAAAATTATGTCATAAAATTATCACTCAAAAGCCATCCTGGTAAGATCATTTTACATCTTGGAAACGTGCCCCCGTCCTTCCCTGTTCTCCGGTGTCACAACTTCAGTTTTAAAATAGCAGTAAATGTTATGTTCATATCTCCATTAAATTCACTCCTTGGTGTGTGTGTTCATAAGGGTAAAATGCAGTACCCTAAAACATTTGCTAACACTGAGCGTTACCATCAGGGAAAAAATGTCTAAATTCTACTTAAATAAATATTAAAAGTTATAATATTCTTTTAAGACAGGTCACCAGTGTATATTCTTTTCTGGTGGTTTGTAGCTCCAGCAATTTTTGTTCATATCCTGCATTAAAATGAAGCTAAAATTTTGATGAGGTTTGGTGTTAATTCTGTTATTCTTGGGCATTCAGAGTAATGGGCCTGCTTAAAACTCTCTGTTAAGATATTAGGCATAACATATGTTCATTATATCAGAGTAACACTTACCTTCATTATGCAACAGCATTATATTTTATAAATCATAGCAAGATTTCTATCTACATGTAAATGGAATAATGAGTAAGTGCTTCTTTTGTCTATGTGAGTATTTCTGATGTTGTCTGATATTCTGGTTGACCTATATAAGTGTCCTTTTCTGTGGTAATCCAATTTCTGTCACTGTACATCTACCATGTTCATCCGTGGGGCTGTACTTTATTGGGACTCCTTCACTGGAGTTTGAAGGCGCCAATAAAACTTATATTTTTAAGATTTCCCAATTTTCTGCTTTAGATAGACGTGTAGTATTTCAGTCCTGAATCCCTTCCAGTGGCAAGAATTCACGTGGAATAAAAGATCTGGAATGAAAGCTTTTTGAATTAAGATCTTTCACTAGCTTTACACTTTTAAATTGTTGTCTCTGCACTTGGAATAACCTAAAAGCACTGGTTAATATTTGATGGCACGGTCAAAACCCTAGGTATGGAGATTTATGGAACCCACAAATGGCTCATCTGGGCTTTAATACTCTTTGTCCCCTATCCTTTAACCAAAGCTTGGAAGGTGTAAAGGCAGGGCTGATGGGGCAAAAATGTCCCTTAGAAGGGGATTTCCATATTGGACTCAATCTGATGAAAATATGCTCCATTGCATTATTACCCTGATAACTTGTAGGTAAAGCAGGTATGAAATGAAAGCCTTTGCATTTCATTTAGTGAGCAATACCAGAAAAAGGAGTTTTTCTGGTATGTGCGTGTGTGTGGTCTTTTTTTAATAGTTTGGCAAAACTTTGTGAGATTCTCTACAAATGTTCACTTGTTGCCTGAATCTGCACGTTGAAGGAGGGTTTGCTGTGGTTTTAACAGACAGCAGTGAGATCTGTCAGTATGTTTGATGGGAGTGCACTCCGATTTTTTTAAGCTAATGACTTGTAAGAAATTAGATTTGGGATCTGGAAAATTTGGGTTAAGGAAAGGTCAAGGAATTAAAAGATTATTATAGGCAATAAAAAACAGATGGAGTACAGCATTATGCAGCAGAGAGGAATTTCTGGCAGTGGCAGGGCATAGGACAAGCAGAGCACCCAGGGAAAAAAATGAATGAAGGAATAAAAAAAAAAGCCCTGACCAGCAAAGCAACTGGTTTACACGTAGAACAACCATGAGATACCTTCAGTCTTTTTTCCCTTTGTGTAGGTGCAATAACTGGTCTCAGACTGACACCTGTAGCCATTGCCATTGGTGTTACACCACTGTGGGAGAGGAGGAGAAAGGGGTCGGGGGAAGAGGGGGCACAGCACAGACAGGCAGCTCTGTGGGGCAGAATTCACATGCAGGCAGCACCAGCAGCCAGGCAGCTCAGACACAGACCCATTAATCTGTTCAGCCTTGCTGCCTGTCAGAGATGAAAGTCAAACTTGCAGTGGGAGCCCTGCCAGACTCGGGTCACCCTCGTGGCCCGTGGTCTGGCCCTGGAGAAGATTGCAGCTTGCCCTGGGAAGATGAGGCAAGAGTGACACAATTATGTTTTTGTTCCGGCTGTACTACACAAAATATTGCCAATTACACATTTGTCCTGCTATTTAATTTGCTGTGATGATGAGGTGATGTGTGTTCCTCGTTCCTAATGGCCACGTTTCCGTGGTGCTTCTGCAGGAAATTATTAGGACAGTGTCCCTCCAATTATGTAATGCAGATTACTTAAGCCTATGTATGTGTTGTTGGCTGTAATGAGAGAGGGGATTAGAAGCAGCATGTGTTCCAGGATAAAGGAAAAGCTTTGGACTGACCCAGAAATAGTTTATTTTGACCTTATGCAGCTGTAGGAGAATTTAGGTAAAGGTGAACTTTCACTGGTGTTAACTTGTGGTGGCTCTACTGACTGACTTCTTGCTTGGAAAAAGAGGTGTTAATTTAACCAGTAAGAGGACAGACTGTCTGAAGAAAAATCTCTTGTTGCTAAAATGGAAAAATCTATAGGCTAAACCAAAAATCTTGTATTTGTATACCTGTTCATTTTAGCACAGAGAGGAGGCCCAGTCTGAGGCCAGATCCACATCCCTGGCTTGCACAGGTTCGTGGAGGCATCTTGGAGGGCTGGGCTGTGAGCTGGATGCCTGTGAGGTTGTTGGGTTGGTTGTCCCATCAACTTTTGTCATGAGGACAAAGGATAAAACCTCCTTCCACCCTCACAAAGCATGGAATTTACTGCCACTGCTGATGCTGAAGTTGGTCCATGGTTTGTGGAACACAGAGGGACAGAGTTTGGACTTCACTCCTCAAAACCCACTAATGGACCCGGCAGGAACATCTTGGTGTGGTCATTTTCATGATACGAGGGGATTTGTGGTGCTTTTGTGTTTGGTGGGGTTTTGTTCTGGGTTTTGTGGATTTTTTTTTTTTAGTTTAGCAACTGCAAAAACTGAGGCAAAAGAAAATCCCTCTCATTACTGAAGCAAATACAAAATGTCCTTTTTCCCCCACTCATATAATGGACTATAACTTTCTTTTCTTAATTGTATTTTCCACTGACACTTGCTCCAGGTGTAACATGTCATAACTCTGTTTTAAATGTGAGACACTATTTTGATGAAATTCTAATTGAACAACATATTTAGTAAAGTTGCAATTTTTTTATATCACTTATTTTAAAAGTGCAATGAAAATCAGTGCAGGTGAACTCTTACACATACTTTCAGAATAAAGTTAGGTTCCATTGTGTCACCTTTATTACAAAACTGCCTTATTTTTTCTAATTAGAATAAAATTGTTCCGAATGATTTTTTAAATTTTTTTAAAATTTTTTTCTTGAGAGAAAAATAAAATTTTTCCTTTATACCCTCATTTGGGGAGAAGAAGAAGTCAATTTAAAAACTGTTATTGCCTCCTTCACTGTTGAATAACTCAGAAGATTTATTTCCTGAGCAACATCAGGTCTCCAAAACACGTTTTTGTACTTCTTTTTCCCCTAAGATTCATGTATTTGTTTTAAGTGTATGTCATTTCTTGCTGACTTGCCCTTTTGGTGCTGTGGCTGAAATGACTGGCACCTCCTCTGCTTGAAATCCTATGGCTGGAAAACACACAGTGCAGCAGCCAGGTCTCCATCACAGCTTAGTACTGAATGTCTCCAGATTTATTGCTTGAGCAGTCTCTATGGTAAGATGAGCAAAAAATGAGTTTAAAATACATTTATGACTCATTTTTGCAACAAAGAGAGGTCATACTTTGTGGTAGGCTTCCTTCTCAGAAGTTTTTTTGAGTACTCTCAGATCTGTGCTTGAGAAATGACAGTGAAATAAAGGTTTTGGGTTTAGTTCTGTTGGCCTGAGTCTGGAATTTTTGTCTAATTTGGAATCAAATTCCGACAGAAATGCTGTATTCATTTTCCTAACTACTCTTCTCTTGCTTTGCTTTCGTTTTTGCTTCCCCTCTACCCTATTTTTCATCTTCCTATTTCCCTCCCCTTATTCCTCTTACATCTTGCACCTTTCCCCCCGTCTCTTCTCTGCTTTTTAACATCCCTCCTGCTTCTACTTACCTTTGATGAAGCAGCAGCAGAATCAAAATGGATGAAACTGTGAGTTCTTTACCGTAAATTAAATGTTACAAACGAGGAAGAAAATTTTGATTGCTTTTTGTGGATGAACCTCTGAGTTAAGAAAAAGACAAAATTAATTTACAGAAGGAACGTTAAACACTTCAGCAGGACCCAGGGATTTACATATGTCTGGTTCACTTAAATGTTCCCTGGCCTCATCTCCTTGCACCAAGGGTATGTCTTCCTTGCTCCAGCTTTTCTCCTTGGTCTCTGGGGTTTAGAATTCCTAAAGGCTGGTCTTGCTAGTAAAGACAGAGGCAAATAAGGCACTCAGTGCCTCAGCTTTTTCAAAGAAAGGTACCCACATCTTTGACAGCCTTTCTCTGTTGACATGCAACTTTCATTTAAAAGTAAACATATTTTCAGGCAAATATCTTCATCTGGAAGACATCTGTGGTTAGAGATTCTGCTGGAAAGAGGACACAGCTGATGGTGGTCCTGATGGCAAATCCTTTCTTCTTGTAAAATAAAAGCATCTGCTCTGCTGTGCATTTGTTTTGGGTCAGGGTATTTTTTTTTTTTTTTTTTTTTTTATTTCCAGGATTTTGCCCTGTATTGGAAGACTCTTAGGTGTGACACAGCCCAGATTTGGGACCTTTCTGCCTCTTCTGCTCTGTGTTTTTTTCTTTCCCAAGTTGAAAGCAGCACCTTTCTGACTTTACAGAGCTAAATATAATGAAAAAGAATCCATCTCTTCACAGTTACTGGCTTTTTGTTTCCACTGCTAGTAAAATGAGAACATAGGTGCTAAGGGTCAATTTTTACAAAGGAAGTGTAGCTCTAACAATATGACCCTATTATTCTACTGTGGTGTTTATTCCCTATTAAATACATTTGTTCTGTTTTCTCCTAGTACCTATTTCCACTCAATTCTTTCCTACAATCCTATTTTCCATGTAAAATCTCTACCTTTTACAATTTTTCTGTAATGTCAAATGCACAAATGCTTGGTTTTCTGGTACATTTGCCCTCTAAATCAGTCCCTCTGTTTTGTCTATTCATAGTGAATGGAGAGTTGCTGAGGTAGATATGATCTATAGTTATTTGCATCCTATTATTTTTATTCCAGCTACATTCCCACGGACAGGATGTCAGATTTAGTGTAATGTGGTATGTTGTCTAATCAATAATAATAATAGTAATGATAATACAGCTTTTTATCCTGATGGCAGCTTCGTGGAGGGATTTGGAAACCATTAGTTATCTGAATAGTGCTATGAAACCTTAACGTTAATGCCAACTATGCTGCATGTTCCCTTCAACTTTTTACTGCTTCGTGTGTCACCTTCCATTAAGTCCTGCATGTCATGCAGCTGTGCTTTAAAGAGCTTTACTTGTCCCTATGTTAAAAATTTGAGGCAGAACAATGTATTTTGGCTTTCCTGTGCTGCCAGTGGGTCGCAGGAAGAATCCGGCTTTCCTCGGAGTTGTGTTCTAATTGCTGCTTATTAAAAATAATGAACTATCTTACTAGTTGTACTTTTCAGCTGCAGATTTAATTAGTGTTCACCTCCCCTCTCCCCAACTCCTTTGCTGGGCTGACAGAGCTGAGAGGAGGGAAACTGAAGCAATTTGAAACCTTGTTAGAAATTTATGAAGTGCTAAAATGTTTTATTCCCAGAGGCTGGTTTGCCAGCTGTCACTGGTAAGCCATTCTCTGCCTGTGATAGCAGGGGGAGGCAGCAGGCCACAGCCAACACGAGCATGTACATCGTTTGGCAGATTATACACCCTGTAATTAGCAGGAAGTAGAGTGAAACTAATTATTTTTCTCCTCAATTGGGCCAATGACATTTGAGGGGAGGACGGATGTGGTGCTGGATGGGATAGTTGCGGAGAGACCGCAGATTCCCCCTTCTCCCCAGCGGGGTTTTAGGCAAGAAAAGACACCTGTACATCTCCCCTGTTCACAGTCTGTGGCCAGCAGAAGAAAAAAGCTGTTTATTTGCTCTACAAGACCTTTTTTTTGGTGTTGTGCATTGGTAGCACTGGTCTGTGGAAATGAGCCCTTTTGACTGTGAAAAAGTTGGACGTAGTTCAGTGCTGTGGGTGACTCCTTGGGTGATGCTGTGTAAGACAGGATGCTTTTGTTGTCCTCTCATGAAGTCTTGAATGGCTCTGACCTTCCTCAGTAGGAGAAGAGGAGGGGCAGGCACTGATCTCTGGGGTGACCAGGGACAGGACCCCAGGGCACAGCTGGAGCTGTGTCAGGGGAGGTTTAGGTTGGATATTAGAAAAAGGTTCTTCCCCCAGAGGGTGGCTGGGCACTGAACAGGCTCCCCAGGGCAGTGGTCACAGCATCAAGGCTGAGAGAGCTCAAGAAATGTTTGGATGATACTCTCAGGCACAGGGTGTGACTCCTGGAGTGTCCTGTGCAGAGCTGAGGGTTAGACTTGATGAACCCTCGGGGTCCCTTCCAGCTTAGTATACTCCATGATTCTCTGAAATGAGTGATTTGGCTAAAAAGTGCACCTCCAATAGATTATATCTAGGAAAGTCTGTTTGTGGCAAAAGGATAAGCAGTCTATTAGAATTTTTAGCTTCAATTTCCTTAACTAAAATGAAAATCAGTCAGCTTCCATTTTACAGCTCTCATTTGCAAGCAATGCAGTCACCCCTTACCTGCACATACAAGCTGCAGCTTGGAAACCAGATCCTTTTTCTCTCCCCTCTAAGGCTGACCTTTAAAGTTCATTTCTATCTGTGCATTTCCAAAGGAAGACTTTTACAAGGTCAGTTCAAAGACCTTATTATTTAAGTGGAGTCACTTGAAGCACAGTGCACGAAAAGCACGCTGCTAGAATATGAACCACTAGAAAATGCATTAAGGGCATTTAGAAGCACAAAAATAGCTGCTGCTTTCTGCCTTTAACACCAGGTGAGCTTCAGTGTTCTTAAAAAAACCCTAGTTGTTGTTTCTGGCTTTTTATTTTGTTTATTTCTTATATCTTGATAAAAACGATGCTTATATTTTAGGTACTGGGCCTAGATTCTGTTCTCCACCTCCTGGGTCATTTGGTCAGTCCTTTAATTGGAGCAAGAAGTGTGGCTTGGGTTTTTATTTTAGCTTTTTTTTTTTTCTGCCCCCCACCCTCCACCTTGTCTTGATCCCTTGAGTATTGCATTGATCATATTCTTAGCAGGTCTAATGACAGCCCCTCAGTTCCCCCCCCCCCCCCAAGCAGATCATTTCTTTGCCTAACTGCCCTTAAAGTTAGTAAAAGCCTAATGTGTGTAGCCTGATTATTTTCTTCCCCTCATTTGGTTTCAAAGCGTTTTCTCCTCATTATGCCAAATAGGACTGAGGAAGTTCTATTCAGTGAGATATTAAGACCAGGAAGAAGTGGGTGTTTGTGTGTGCTCAGAGAGGGAATTCAACAATAACAAGGCATTCTAGTGTCAGCTCTGTATAAATTAAAGTGCATGTTCCCTGTAGACAATACACATCCTTTAAGAATGATCTATGTGTAAAAAAAAAAATGCTTTGGGTTTTTTTTTTAAGCAAGTGTCATTTTAAAGAGCATTAGGTATTTCCTCAGAGTAACAATGCTTTTGTGTGAAAAACGTTAGGTTTTGTTGACTCTACAAACCAGCTGTAAAATCACAAAGGAATCTGAGCCTGAATGCATCAAAGAGGTAACGCTGCATTTGGATTAGAATGATTTTTACTGGGCCTTCAATAGCCAGAAACTTAAAGTGTGCTTAAAAACCCGTGAGTCCTCCCTCTTTACCTTCCACTCTTTGTGTATGTCCTGGCAACTCTCATTTATGGAGTGCTCTTGCCTAGTTTTCAGCTCCCCATGTTTGTGTCCCAACTGCTCAGCAGGGTCCAGAAAGGAACCTCGGGGCTCCTCAGCAGCGGGGGCAAAACCTGTCTTGGTGAATCCTCCTGCTACAGGCAGGAAAATTCAGCTTTGGATCACATCATCTCTCAGACATCTTTAAATACCTGAGAGTGCCCAGCCTGGGTGACCTCCCTGTCCTCTCACAGGCTCCTCTGATTCCCTGTGCTCCCCCTCCTTTGGCTCCAAGGCATTCCCGTGCTGGCACAGCAGGAGTCGAGCTGTGAAGGCCAGGTAGAGGCAGGTTTGTGCAGCTTGAGGGACAGCAGAGAGATGAAAGTGGAGTCAAAACTGTTCTTCTGGGGAATGTGTCTCCTCTTGGAAGCTCTTGGGGAAGTCAGGGCCACTGGATAGGATTGCTGGCCACATTTAGTGCGCTGTGGACTACAGTGCTGCCTCTACTCCTCGGGTTGAGAAAGCCCAGCAGACCACTGGTGTGGCCAGAACAGGAGGAGAAAAACCCAGAAAACCCCCAAGCCCCCCACCCAACAACAACAAAAAACCAAACAAACCAACCCAAATCTTCCTGCTCAGGATCATGAGCCAGAGTCCAAGGGAGGACAAAGAAGGGTCAGCACTGCAAGCAAGGGAGGCCAAGTGGAGGTTGAGAGCAGAAGGAGGGCTTGTTGGAAGCTATCAGAGGAGGGAATAGCACATGTGTTCAAAGGAGTGTGGGAAATAAATGTCAAGAAGTAATAAGACCGTGCAAATACTGAATGATATCCCAGCACCAGGGAAGTCGATGGCAGAACTCCCACTTGACTTCACTGAGCCCTCAATTCATCCAGCAGGGAATTTTGTGCACCCCATTTCTAAAAGAAGTCCAGAAATACAATAAAAATGATTGAAAATAAAGTGACACTTCCAAGTGATGGGGAGAGACAGTAGGATGATTACAGTTCTTTATTTGAGGAGGTGACTTGACCGAGGTGAAAGATGTAGAAAGCATATAAGGAATATCCAGTGGATTGCCTTTTCTTAAGAGCCAGGAGGAATAGGATACTGAAGGAAATGAAAAAGAAATACCTCTTTCCTCAGAATATAGCCTGCTCAGCTCATGACCACAAAATATTGTGGAGGGAGAGTTTAGCAGATCCAAAACTAGAAGACTTGTTTTTATGAGACGGAGAGCTGGCTGAAAAATTTCTGTCAAAAATGTTTTCTGAGGGGATGGAGGGCATCCTAATCATCCTGACTGGAAAGACCTCAGACACAGAAAATAAGATCAACAAAAAGAACTAAACCTCTAGACTGGGATAGGAAAAACCCAGAAGTGTAAAAGAAAAAAAAAAAAGAATAAAAAAAGAAATACCTCTCAAAATTACTTTTTAATTAATCAAATTATACTTTCATTTGTTTGATGGAGATAACTGGTCTTTAAAATTGAGTAAATTGAAGTATCCACCTTCACAGCTGCCTCTTCTGGTGGGCTGTTGTTATTTCAATAAAAAGATGCAGCTCCTGAGCCCTGAGGATTTTCCTGCAGTAGCCAATGAATCCTTCCTGCATATGAGTGTGGTCCTGAGAGCAGCATCTGGGATGTATAAGGGAATGTAGTTCTTAACACAGTTTCACTGAATGATCAAAATTCATCCTTTCCTGCTGAGGGTTATTTGGAGGTTTTCTTCATTGGACACCCACATTTATCTGTATAGGCCTATAATTCAGATTAGAAAGGCAATCTCTGAAGAATCCTCCTACCTAAAATGCTGGGCTGGTGTTTGTGAGGATGCTCTGTCATCTTTAGCCTCCAGAGTGTTTGCTTTGTGCCTCTATTGCAATGCTTGTCTTTGCTTTCATTCTTCTTCCTTACCCTGTTTTGAGCCTTCCCTGTACTCCACCCCACACTCTTAACATGTGAGAGCATTTGCAGAATGCTCTTTCAAGAGAGGTCTGAGTACTGTGCAGTTAAAATCTTACTCTAGCTTTTTAAGATTGAAGATTAGTTTGGATGGTGCCTTAAGTGACCATGCTAATAATAAAATGCACTTAAAAATCAAAGAGGCAGCTCTGCAGGTGGGGTCTCACCTGAGGGGGCAGAGGGGCAGAATTCCCTCTTCCTGCTGCCCATGCTGTGGGATCAGCCCAGGACACAGGGTGTTCTGGGCTGGGCCATGTCCAGCCTCTCACCCACCAGCACTCCCAGGTCCTTGTCCCAGGGCTGCTCTCAATCCCTTCATCCCTCAGCCTGTGCTGACACCAGGGATTGCCCCTTGCACTTGATCTTGTTAAACCTCCTGATGTTCCCATGGCCCTGCTTTCCGAGCTTGTCCAGGTACATGCAGTGTGTCTGCACAGTCTGATGTATCTTCCTGTCGTGGCATTATTGTTTCAAATAATGTGAAAGCCAATTCTTATGTTTGTGTGTGTGTGCACATCTTGTTCAGGATGGGGAGGTGCTGTGCTGGTGAATCATTGACTGGAAAAACCTAAAAATACCTGCTTGCCACTGTGGTTTGACCCTTCTGCAGACCATTCCTTAGGGTGGCCTTTTGCTTAATTCAAACACAGGATCACTTTATTTCCCCACTTCCAGGGTTAACATTCTGGGAGGCTAAAAAAAGGACACCTAAGCTCATGAAAATGGATACAAAGGTCAATTTATCCCCTTCCTCCCCAACTAATCCTTCATGTAATTAAATGTGTGGTACTAGAAGTTTACCCTGCTTGCTACTCTATTTTTTGTTGTCTTGATTAAACATGACAACAGATCAATGGGAGAGTAAAAAAACAGGCCATTAAAAATAGATACCAGCTTAAGCCAAGTGTTGAGTTTCACTGTAGAATAATAAAGCAAATCAAAATGTTCAGAGAATATTTTTAATTGGAAAAATCTGTGAAGTATATATAGGGTATGGGATGAAGTGATCTGGTTGGGTGGAATATTGTTATTTTACTTTTTAAAATTTATTTGATTTTAAAGCCAGAAACCTTAGAACAACTAAAGAGGAAGTGAAATTTTCTACTGGTAGAACAAATTTTGGAGGGAATAAAAACTTTCAATTCTCCTGTGGTTTAACTATAGAGAAGAAAATGGGGTCAAGGCCCTTGTGAGGGAGTGATGAGGATGCATCTCCATGTCTGTGGCTTCTTGCACTCTCATCTCTGGCCATTCAGCACCACAGGTGGACCATATAATTTATATATTTATAATAATTCTGATGTTATGAAGTATTGTACATTTGGCCATTAATTTGCCTGTATGCTCGGAGTGTAGACCTTGGCAGGTGATACAGCAAAGTGAAAAATTCCAGACATTTTGATGAGGAAATTTAAGTATTTGTACTTTGTTCTGATTTTTCGGTGTTTGTTTGTTTTTGTTTTTTAACTCCTCAGTAACTCTGTCGCTAAGAAAGAATATTATGATTTTTTCCTATCTTAATTTACCAATCAGCTCATCTTATCTGTGTTTTCGGTTCATGCAAGGAAATGGGTTAAGGTGATCGTAACAATTAATGCCAGACACCTTTCTTTAAAATATAGATGAAGAAAGGGGAGAAGGGGAAAGATGAAAAAGAATTTGCTGGATTGACCCTCAAAACTGCTCTTTTACATCAGGAACTCTGTATTAGGACATGCAAAGAGGCCCTGGGGATACCTTGGTATTAGTCAGTGTCCTGAACTCCGCTGGTGTTGCTGTACAGTCTGATATTTCCAAAGATTACATGAAGTATTTTCTGATTCATGTGTCCTTTGTGTCCTGTCCTCTTCACATGAAGTTTTGGATGAAATGACAGCCTGGAAATCAGTATTTTTCGTCACTGAGTGTTTCTGGCCTTCTCTTTTATTTATTTTGTTCTTCTCGTGCAGCTTTCTCAATGTAGCAATGAAATATTAGTAAGGCCACGCTCAGGACTTGATGCCCTGGGAAATTCCAGCCATGCAAACCCTTGCTATCAAGAAACTTATTTTATTCAATGAATTAACTGTTGGTTGTAAACCTGCTGCTTGCTGAGCCCCTGATGATGGACAAACATGATTCCTCCAGTTATCCTTTGAACTGGTCATGAAATTAAAGTATTTACAAATATAGAGGAAGTTTAAAAGCAGATAGAATTTCTCCTTGCTTTCATCTGCTCTGTCATGATTTGCTGCTTGTCAGGTCTGTGGGAGCAAAGGAGTCTCATTCTTCCTCCACCTGCCTCTCCTTTACACCTTTAGTCAGGGTTTGTGTGTTACTCTGTCACATCTATTTGTGGTTACCTATCTAAATATTAGGGATGTGGATTTGTTTGCATGATGGGATAGTGGACTCCCATTGTAGCTTTCCAGTCTTAACCTCCATAGTTATACAGAAAAGTCTGAAAGGATAAATATTAAAATCTTTGCCATGACATGACCTCCTCACATCTCACGTCCATTGTTGGCTTGCATTCTGTGTTTGCAGCAGACTGACCTGCTAAAGGTACAAGTAAAGGCTGATGTTGATGTTTTGTTAAGCATTTGGGACAAACATACAGTTAAAAAAAATTTTTAAAAAATTAATAATATATCAGACATTTTAATTCCTGTTCACATTCCTATTCCAGCACAAATGTCATTAAATTGTAATAGTGATTACACATAATGACTACTTGATACTTTGATTTTGCTCAAAAGATCTCTTTCATCTCATCATTATTTACGCTTTAAACTCGGCTTCAGAATCTACATTACTGTCAATTTATATGATGCACATGCTTAATTAGCTCTGATGAGGAGCAGAAGTGCATGTGGGAGAAACTATTTTGCCACATAAAGTTACTGTATCAAGCCTCAAATATTATGATTTAATGTGACTGACGAATGAAAAAGGTGCATTTGCAGCTGGGTAGGGTTAGTCTGGGCTCTTGAAGCTGAGAGGTGAAGGGTATGTGCTGTGGTTGGGATCTTCCAGGGAAGGTCCTTCCTCTTGCTTTTGCCCTGGTCTGGCACAGGAGGTTGGAGCTGCAGCTGTGACATTATAAAAAGCACCAGCAACACAGCAAATAATGGAGAAAGACTTTCTTGAAATAGATTGTTCCAATAAAAAGTTGAATAGTAGGACTTCTGTACTCAGCCTTTTCTTGTAGGCTCCTGTGTCATAGGCCCAGCCCCGATAACTGAACTAAAATAAATAGTGTTGAGAAGGAGTTAAGATTTATGGGAGGAAAGGGGAATTTTTAGAGGTAAGTTGGGATGTCATACAAACCAAAACAGGACGGAGAAAGAGATGGTTTGGAACTTAAAGATAGGAGGAGTTGAAAATTGTGGAGGTGATTGGTAAGAAGTTCTCATGTAATTGATGGAAACTTGTCTTCCAGGGCTGAAATCTGGAAGAACAACCATGTTCAATCCTTCAGTCTTGGACAAATGGTGATACAGAGAAGGTGAAAAATAGTGAACCTAGAAAATTCCCAAATGAGTTAAATGTTTGAAAATGAGCATCTGGGACAACGCATCTCGATCCCTAAGGAATTGATGCTAGAAAATTAATTTGGAATAATTTTTAGCACTTCTAAAAGGGCCAGATGTTAGATGTATTCTTTCCTGTGCAGCCCACGTGAATGTGGTTGAGGAGAGTACACAGAGCTATTAAAAGCATCCTTCATAATGTTTGTTGTATCCTAACAGTAAAAGAAGCTAATAAACCTTAGCAGGTGAAATATTTGTTCACAGTAAAGCCACTAAAAACAGATTTTGAGAAGTAGCTTAGCCTTGTGCATAAAAGATCAGGTGAACCTGATAAAGAAGCAAAGGGAGTAGTTAGGGAGGTATGAATTCACATGAATTCTCTGCACCAACCACCTTCTTGACTTTCTCAGTCGTGATTGTCCCACCAGCAGAGATGTTTTAGGGTTGGGGTTGAAGTGTACAGGAGATCCCAAACTAAACTTGTCAGAAGGCAGTTCTGAGGAATGATCCAAAACTGCATTGCAAGTGAAAGAAATTCTAGAAGGAGCTAATCCACTGAATGTCAGTGAATCACCAGGCATGGATGAGATTCCTTCAAGATTTATAAATAATAAAAATAGGTGTATAATTGCTTGGAGAAATGGTGACTGTTGTAACTTTTTGGTATTTTGCTTTGTGTACTTAATGTCAGGGGGTTTTGTTGTCCTAAAGGGCTCAGGTAGAGAACTACAAGCAGGTCTTAAGAAAAAACAAAGTTTTTAGAACACATAAGTAAATGCAATGCATTGGGGAAAGAAATCTGACACAGCAAAGGAAGCCACACTTGGGACATTATTACAATTTTTTTTTGGTAGGAAATCAAAACAAGTGGGCAAGGAAAATACAGTCAATGTAACATAACTACATCTTTAAAATGAGTTCATCAAAGTGTCATATGAAGCAGTATGGAAGAAAGATGCCATGAGGTAAGGGAGGTCCTCATGTAAAGTAATGTTAGGCTAGAAAAGAAATAGGGAACATGTAATTGATTTTCATGCTGGAGAGAAAACACTGTCAGTGATCTTTGCTGGTTTATGGCTTGGTTGACATAAATGAACTGAAGAAGGTTATAAATATTAAAGTCTTCTGGGGTAACACTATTCAAGATAGCCCAACATGCACAGAAACAGGGCTGCAAAGAGTTGGAAAGATCATGCAATAATGGGGGTAAAACACAGTTAGGGAAGGAAATGAGTGTAGAACGCTGCAAACAGCAAAGGTAATTCCAGTTGGGGGTGTGATACTGTGAGCTGTCACCACTAGGAAAGGATTGTGACAGACTCTCCCCCAAACATCCTTTATGAGCCAGTGTTGGAGCACAGGGGATGGGTACATGAACATTTGGAATAACACCCTATTCTACTGTTATGCAAAAAAAAATTAGTGATTTATTTCTTTTGAAAAGAAACTGAATACTCAAGAGTTCTTTTTCCTTTCACTAAGATTTGTGTAGAACATTGTCATCCTTCTTCCAAACCCTGTCCAACCTGGCCTTGGACACTTCCAGGGATTGGGCAGCCACAGCTTCTCTGGGCAACCTGTGCCAGTGCCTTACCACCCTCACAATTTAATTCTAATATCTAATCTAACCCTGACCTCTTTCAGTTTGAAGCCATGTCCCCTTGTCCTGTCACTACATGTCCTTATATTACATAGATACCCTTATCTCATATTATAATGCTATATTTGATATTGTTGTGCTGTAGTATTTAAGCTGCTCAGTGGCAGTGTGAGTCACTGTTTTATTTTGATGATTACTGGGGCCAAATCACTTCAGGAGCCTTTCAGCAATTTCGTTATTAAAGTAGTCATTGTTATATACAGCTCTGCTTCACAGAAGTGAGACTGTCTGCTTAGATCTTATTGGTACTGGCTGTTTATGCTGACCAGAAGTAATTGCTAGGTGGGTTTTGTGGTTTTTTTTTCCTCTCTCCATCCCCCTCTTTTTTCTTTTTTTTTTTTTTTTGAATTCTGTGTTACTTGAGAGCCATCCCCTGAGCAAGTCAGGCAGCTGTGCCCTCTTCACTCCTCTGCTGGTGCTGTTTGGTGCTCGGGGAAGGGCTGCTCTTGTTCTGCAGTAGTGCTCTTGCTGTGACTCAGCCCGAGCCAGCCCTGTCTAATATGACAGGCAAACTGTCAGAAACAATCCAGTCGAGCGGAGAACTTGTCCCCATGGGTGGAAAAATCCAGCACAGTTGTGGAGCAACATTAGTGCAGCAAAATGTTTAAGATGTGCTGTGAGTCCTACAGTGGCTTGAGATCCTACAGCACACCAGGAAATCCAGTGCCAGGTGGTTGTTCTCCTGGAGGGATTTCTAATCCAGGCAAGGGTTTGCTCCACAGAGCCTTTTCTAGAGCCCAGGTTTATCTCCCTTCAGAGTAATTCACAGGGGTATGTATTTTCTTGCCTGTGACTCAGGAATCTTTTTCCATTCCTGCCTTTTCAAGTACCCTGATCTCTTCCACTTCTGCAGACTCGTGGAATAAGGGCTCTTTCTTGCTCAAATTGCAGTTAATTGCAGTTAAATCTGAGATGAAAAGAGAAGAATCACGAGAGAGAGCTGAATGAATCTTCTTGAATGGAAATGCACTTATAACACAATGTTATATGATGTGTGAGGCAAATGATGCACCCCACTAATATAACATTTTGTCCTTGATGTGCTGGTGGTGATGGGGATGACTTGGGACTGTTAAGACTACAGGTTTTGTTCAGCATTTCCTAATTAGGAAACACAGTAGAGTTCAGCACTACTTGTCTCTTTAGCAGTTTCTGGCAGAACTCTGTTTTTTCAGGCAGTGCTGCAGAGGTTACTCTGCTTGTTCCTGTGGTGGGCAGATTGTGCATTTTCCTTTAGCAGGGACTACCCAGTGTGCAAAATGGTGTCTGTGTTGGAAACACTGTGCCATCAAAGCTTTGACCTCATTCTTCCTGCGTTTTCTTTCAACACTAATGCATTTAGCAATGCTTCTGTGTGATTTCTTACAGTAAAACCTTGTGCTTTGAGTGCTGATGGCTGTCAGCATGTGTTTCAGATTCTCAGGCTTGGATTTACTGGATGGGCTCACTGATGGTGAAGTGAAGTCATAGAAGCTCTGCAGGCTCAGCCAAACTCCAGATTTCCATCCTTACCTTTCTTTCGGAGCAATAATTTTCTTGCCCAGGAGAACATACTTTTCCCCTCAAGTGGCTCAGCGTGGAAGGGGAGTGGGATAAACTGGGCATCATCCAGATCTTCCCCTCTGTTTTCCTTTCCCTTTCTCTCATAGTTTTGGGACAGAGCTTTCTGTGGTACATGTTCAACCCTGCTTTGGATTTACAGAAGCTTTTAACAGAGACAACTGTCAGCTGTGATAAGGTTCCTTCCAGGCTGTAGATGCAGGAACCCACTGAACTCACCATCATTACTTGTGAGAGCTCCTGAAAGCTTCCTGAGGACATGAGAAGCATGATTGATCAGAGCCTCATCCAGCCTGACCTTGGACACTTCCAAGGATGGGGCAGCCACAGCTTCTCTGGGCAACGTGTACCAGGGCCTCACCACTCTCATAGCCAAAATTTTCTTCCTAATATGTAATCTACGCCTACTCTGTCAGTTTGAAGCCATTTCCCCTTGTCCTGTCACTCCAGGCCCTTGGAAATAGTCTCTCTCCATCTTGCTTTCAGGCTTCTTCAGGTTCTGGAAGGCCATAATTAGGTCACCTCAAAGCTTGTCCTCTCCAGGCTGAACAATCCCAGCTCTCCCAGCCTTTCCTCCTGGCAGAGCTGATCCATCCCGCTGATCCTCTTTGTGCCTCCTCTGGACTCTCTCCAGCAGCTCCATGTCCTTGCTGTGCTGTTCCCCAGGGCTGGAGGCAGCTCTGCAGGTGGGGTCTCACCTGAGGGGGCAGAGGGGCAGAATCCCCCCCTCACCTGCTGCCCACCCTGCTTTGGATGCAGCATCTGCCTTTTCATTCAATCCATTATTGGACACGCAAATAAAAGTAAACTTTTAAACCCCAAACGGATTATTCCTTTGTAGCTGATTAAGGACTCCCATCACTTCCATCCTTTGCATTTTCCACCCAGTATTTGTCTGTGCAGTCAGGTCTCTACAGTGCACTGCCCCAAAACCCCCCACTTCTCCCCCTTCCAGAGAGGCAACTCATCTGTGAGTTCTACTTCTTTCTGTGGTTTCACCTGAGGACCTTTTCTTTTAATTGTGGAATCCTGCTTTGATTTAATGGAAGTTTCTGTCCTGGGAGAATGATAATGGAACTCTGCGTGCTTTTTTTTTCTGTAGTGATTATTATTTGTAGGCAAAACCAACTGCATACTTAATTATCCTCATTAGTGGCTCTGATTTTGAAACTGATTCAAATGAATATCTCTTTGGAATAAAAGGTTGAGCGCTGGCACTTTGAATCAGAGTAGCAATTTGAAGAAGCATAATTCATTTTTTGTTCCTTTTGGTGGACACCTCATAATTTTATACTGTTTAGCCCTGAAATGCTGGCTGCCATTACACAGCACACTGCATGGGAAACAGTTCTACGTTGAGAGATTACACACTGTGGAAAGAAATTTGCCTTCCTGAATGATACTATTTATGCAATCATATAAATTAAAACAGTACAAAAATTAACCAGCGCACCCCAGGCTTGCTCATTTTGATTTCTTTTCCCCCATTGTGTTGTTTTGTTTTTTGTTTTTTTTTTTACTGCAGTAGCAACTGGAACAATTTACAAGACTGTTTTGACACCAAAAAGGCAAAATACCCAAGATATACTTCTTACTTGGAAATTTTGTTTGGACATATGTTAAGTACTCTGGGATGACCACTCAAAGCAGGCACCTGCTTGGGTGAATTTAGTGAATAATTCAGTTTGTTTGTGCAGGGCCAAGAGCTGAATTTGATGATCCTTGTGGGTCCCTTCCAGCTCGGCATATCCTGTGACACTGTGATTTTGAAACGTTACATTTTGCAAGTTATCAATATCCTGATTCCCTCAGATCATTTCTTAATACGAGAAAGACATAAATAACTGATAAGAGGTCCTTTGTCTCTTTATCCCACCTGTATTGCCCACCCTCTCTTGTTCCCTAATACTCTCCCCTTTAGGAGATGAGAGGAGAAGCAGATCCAGGAGCAGAGGGAAGGGCTCCCCTCCTCTCCTTATTCCCTGATGCCATTTTCCCTGTCCCCTCATTCTTGGGGCACCTTCTGCCACTACTCCTGGATGTCAAGTCTGGGAAGAATTCCTGGCAGGGAGTAATAGGGATTTTAATGATAAATTAACTTCATCATTTGGCTTCATCAAGGTCTTTGATAGTCACCAGAGAGAGGAAGCAAGGAATGTTTTGGCCAAATTCAGAGATTTTGGGTTTCAGAGTGACCTCTGAGGTGCAGTGGGTTAAGGACAATGAGCATCTCACCCATGCAACCTCACATTTTCTAATTAAACAACTGGTGATAAAGATTCTTCATGCTTTTGCTCGTTCACTCTTTAGGAGGCCTCTGTAAGAAGTATCAGAGAAATTAATTTTACTGAGCAGTGGATGCTCCAGCATTTGCTGACGGAAGATACGTTTTTCTGGGGGAAACAAAAAAAAAAGGGTTTTCTGCCCATGGTTCTCATGAACACCTGTGATCTGACCAGTGCTGAGCTATCTTCATTTTTGTAGGAGATGATAACTGCAGAAAAAAAATTGGGCTGTTCCCCTGTTTTTCTGAGCAGTTTAAAAGACAGTAACATTGATCAGTGAGATCAAAGTCACTGACAGCAAACAAATGTTTTTTCCTTGACTCTTTTATTTTTTAAAATCTGTTGTGGGTGGTGGTGCTTAATTGGTGCTTTTGTATTTATTTTCTAGTGTGTTAGTTTAATACCCTCATCTATTTGCTAGTTATATTTGTAATAGCAGATAATTTTCTGCAGTTGGTTTAATTTTGTTTCCCATATTAAAGGTATTTTGATTTTAGCATTCTCTCATCAATTTTTTTTTAATGTTATTTTCACTTTTCTTCATTCTATTAATTCCTTTTAGTAAGTCTTACTTTGGAGTCTGGTCAGAGCATCTTTCTCCAGTGCTGTTTTCCTGCCCTTGAAGTTACTTATTCCTTGTGTGAGCTGTGTTTTACCCTCTCTCCCCCCAAACAGTGAGGAATATTCAATTTTTGTTGATTTAGAGGAGCAAATGAAACTCCTGTCTGGAGTCAGAATCAAAGCCGAAGTTGTAAAAGGACGTTCCTTTTACCTCTACTCTAATAAAATTTACAATATTTATCAACCTTCTATGTTAGTCATTAGATTAAACCCCTAGAGGGAGACACGATCACAGATGGATTATTGTAATGCCTCATCACTCTGATCTTTCCACGGGAGCTGAAGCAATTTCTCTAGGTCACTTTGCATAGCCTGTTACAGGATAATTGAGTAGTGATAACAACATTCTTGTTTGTAAGTGTCTAATCAGGTTTGGATTCTTTTAAAATAAGGGCCTTTTTTTTTTTTTAGTTTGGATGTATTGGAGGAAAAAAAAAAAAGGCCAATCAACCCCCCCTTTTTTTTTTTTTAGCTTTTTAAATCTCAGTCCTGGTAATACAATATAGAATCTTGAAAAAAATAATTAAAAATCATCCTAAACAGTGGCATAACTCACTAGCATTGTACCCAGCTACTCACCCAGACTCTTTCTTGAGCAGTGTTCT
The DNA here is from genome assembly GCF_009829145.1 of Chiroxiphia lanceolata. NCBI lineage: Eukaryota > Metazoa > Chordata > Aves > Passeriformes > Pipridae > Chiroxiphia > Chiroxiphia lanceolata. The sequence goes on along the minus strand of NC_045638.1, from coordinate 4,163,866 downwards.
GCATCAAGTAATCTGCATATTTGTGATTGCATTTGTAATGCTTCTACTCCTGATTTGAAAGGCACAGCAATGCACTCTGAAATATTTCATTTATCACTTCTCTGTGTGTGTGTGTGTTTATGCAAAAAAAGATTATCCTGTATTGTTTGGGTGCCGACAGGGTAATTAACCTGTAGCACAATCCTGTTAATTCAGTTTCCTTAAATATAACTTATTGTTTATGTGTCTTCAGTATTTCTTACAAATTTTTTTTTTGTTTTGTTTTGGGGTTTTTTTGAGTGCTTTTTAGATGAATTCCATTAAATTGTCTTAGAAGATATCTGTCTTTACAGCAAGAAATCAATATTTTATTTTCCCCTGCTAATGAGGATTTCAGTGTTTTTCACTGACCATATGGAAAATGAGTCTTAATTTTTCTGCTTTTTAAATTTCTCAATTGTTCTGCTGTATTTGGGCTTTTCATTTCATTTAGGTCTCCACCTAATAGCCATATGTCTTTAATGGCTATGATTGAGATGATGTCTCCTTGTCTGCTTCCTACTCTGATTTCAGGCCAGTGAAAAAGGAGGTGTCTTGCTGCTTTCAGATCTCTCCTGAGATGTGGGATCCCGAGGAGTTCTTTTAAAAATCCCTTCTTGAGGTCTCCTTCTGACTTCCACCTGTCTTGTTACCTCTTCCTCCCATTTTGGCAGATAATCTCCTTTATGCCTCCCTTGCCCACACTCTTTTGGGGGCGAAAGGGAACATCTTTGTCTTGTTTTTTGCAGTGATTCTGCTGTTGCTTTTTATGTGCCGCCTCCCCCACTAAACCACAACAAAATGAACACAAAAAAAAAAAGGCCTTTATTTCAAATTTTCTGAAACCTGGAGCTGTATTTAAGAATTTCTAATGTGAGGACTGGCAAAAAATGGATGCTTTTAGGCTCATGCCTATCCCAGGCAGACTGTTGATATTTTATTGTTTTTCTTAAGCTTTGATTAGAGCTCAATGCATCGATAAGAATGTCTTGGTTCTTAGTCCCTTAAATACTTCAGGGACTGTGCCTCATCCTCCTCTGCCCCTGCTTTCTGTGGCTGAGGAGGTGCCTGGAACAAATCTTCCCGACTGTCAGAACTGTCTTTTGCTGGAATGTGTTGTCCCATCATGGTACAAAGCATTCCCAGGCGTCTGCCATTCCAGTTGCAGACTGCAAGTGTCAGCACTGGGAAAAACTTTCAGAAAAAAGGATGTCCTTGGATCACTGATTTCTGACAGAGGCAAAGCTTAAACTTTACAGTTTTCTTATTTTCTTTTTTTTTTTTTCCTCTGTTTTTATTATACTCATTCTGTTTGCTTCTGTGACTCTTGTGTTTAGGTAGCTGTATTTAACACTGAAAAGATATTAAATTTGAAGGTGACACCTCATGTAATCTGTTAATCCTGAAGAAAATACTTGATTGTTGCCCAGTTCCAGAGAAAAGGAGATGAAATTCTGATGTTCCAAGGCTTTGGCAAACCTGATGTTCCACTGTAAGACAGTCAAGGCTGTTGCTCTAAACCTGCTGTAGTGCAGGAGAACAGTCGACTGCTTAATTACATAATTTATCTTTCCTACTTTGATTTTTATTTTATCTAAATAATCTCAGTGGTCTCTTCGCTTCAGACTTTCACTTTGATTCATATCTTTTATTTTATCTATATAAATATTTCATACTGGATTTGATTAATCAAAGGGATGAGAACTAATTTTCCCCCTTACTTTTGAAATTGTTATTCATTTAGGACCGAAATTTCCACTTGCAAAAGCATTATAGGACTAGTATTTGGCCCTTGAAAAGGGCAGGGAAGGTGAATTAAATATAAGTTTCAATTAATTGTTCACAGACATTTTATTAATATTTTTGAGTATGCTGAGCTGTGTGTTGCTTTCAAGAACTGAAGAGAAAAATGGGGCTTTAAATGGGCAATTGCAGGATATGGGAAGAGGCCTTTGGAATAACATGAGGCCCAAAAAGATAACTTCAAAATCACAAAGGTGTTATTTAAACTTACTAAAAGATGAAAGAGAACATGATGAAAGGGAAGTGTGCAACACCAAGTTTCTCCATTGCATTCTGGGAATACAAAATATAAAATTTTCTTATATTACATGCAAACTCCAGGGAAGTTTTCACTTTTGGTGTCGTTAGGATAAAGGTTCTTGCAGGTGAAGCAGTCTGAAGGGGACATAGGGAAGGGTGGAGGAAGGGAAGTGAAGGACAGGTGGTTTCATGGTTTGCCTTCTTTCATCTCTTTGTTGGTGCTGATCTCTCCAGGTCACTAAATCCTACACAGAGCAAGCCCAAGCCTGAACCAGTTTGGTGGTTTAAATGTTGGAGCTTCTCTCTCACATCTTGGTGATGTTCCATTCTGCCCATTAAGGAGGATTGTGAAACACCAGTTTCAGCCTGTTTTGTCTTGTGGAATATACAGTGAAGCCCTGACAAACCACACCCTTATAGGTAGGAATGGCATTTTCGAGGCACAACATGGCAGTGCTGTCCCTGAAAAGCAGGAGAAACTTCCTTGGCTATTATACTTTGTCATTTGATCCTTATTGCTCCAAGCATTTGAGTCTAAGGAATGCTGATTGAACTTGCAAAACATTTATCCACTCCCTTCTCCCTCCTTTATTTCCTCCTCCCCTTCTTCCCCTCCTGTTCCTGTATGAGGAGGATAATGGTACCTGCTGAACCTGAGAATCAAGAAGTGTCTCTTGTCTGGTGTCTCTTGATCTCATAAACTGTTGATGTGCTCCTTTAACCACACACTTGAGGGCACAGATCTTTGTCTTCTCACCCCAAAATTGTTGCAGGTGCAGATTGTTTGTCACCCTCTCATTTCTCTTGGGGCATCCACTGAGCACTGCTGAGGTGCTTCCTCCTGTTTCCCTCAAGAATTATTGATTTAGTAATAAATAAACCTTATTCAGGAGGCACCTTTGCCTCTTCTTCTCTCACACCACCAACCAGCGTCATCTGATGTCATCTCTGTCCAGGCCAAGTGCAGTCACTTGACTGTGAACTTTTTCAGTTCTACCTTCTCTTTTATGATTACCTTTCATTTATTTGTTTGTTAACTTGGTTCTTCGGGTATTTCTCTTTTCTTCACATATTTCTTTTTGCTGTTTTATATCAATAACGTCCATCAAATTCCTCTGCAGCTCTCCTTTGCAGCTACCGGTCTGAGCTTGCTGTAAAATACGTTGTTTAGCTGGACCATATTTTACCATTAAGTAACATATAATTATATATCAACTTTGAATTGTCTCAGTTCCAGTTAGGTTTTGATAAATCACTTCTTGTGTTATTCAGTTAATCACTTTCTTCCTATGGAACGTTGCAGAGAAATATCTTTTTAATAAAGGCTTCTGAAATCCCACTTCTGTTGTTGAATGCATCCAAGTATCTTACACAGTGTTTTCCACCATAAAATGCATCTGGATTGTCAGCTCTGTGTTTATGTGTGTGCATTACAGCACTACAATTATTTTCCAGGGATCTTGGTGTGTTTGTGGCTGCCATTAAGATGAATGTGCAGCAGATGCTGTTTTAAAAAGAAGCACTATTATATAGGCTGATGGATGGAAAGTTTGTCAAAAGTAGTGAAAGCTTCTACAGGGGATGCAAAGCAGCTGGAAAAATACATTGTTATGTGCTGCTGGTACGAGTCTCTAGTTCAGCTGTGCTGCATTTGATTAGAAAGTTAGATTCTATGGAAGTGTCAAACACAGTTCCTGATATTCTCTAATTTTATGGCACTTCTAATGTGGTATTCACCTCTTTGTTCTTGGCCAGGGAACCTACTGGTTTTGCTTGAATATGTGTTAAGAAGCAGTACAGCATAATAAAAGTTGGCAAATGTGAGCTGTGTTTATTACTTCTACACGACTGTCTTGTTGGCCAATGGAAATTAAAATGCCCTGTTGATTGTTTCATTTGTATTTGTGGAGAATGCCTTGAACAGCAGATGAACAATGCCAAATTCTTTCTTTTTTTTTTTAGTTCTCTATTATGTTACAAACAATACTGTTCTCTGCTTCAAAGTACAACTATAATTAGAAATGTGATTATGTAAAAGTGGCACCATCTAATTCAGTCCTGCTTCTTCCTGGGCTTAGTCCTATTATGACTATTTTTGTTTTCCAGGTACCCAGGTTTCTCCTGGGGTTGCACCAACTAGGTAGAATTTGGTTTTTTGCAAGGGACTTTATTCTGTAGTAGCACCTGTTTTATCTATATGCAGGGGCTCAGCTCCAGTGCTTGGAATTCCTCCTTTCTGAGTCTCCAAGTGCCTTTCATCCTTCTCTGTGGTGCTCATTTATCTGTCTGTCTCCTGCGTGCCAGACATCTTTACTTACTGGGGAGTGTCTCTCTTACTTTTCTATTTCTGGGGATTCCCAGAGCCAGTTTTTCTCTCTTTTGAGTCTCTCCTGATGGTCAATATCAAGATGACATTTAGAGGACAACATCTTCCCACCTTATATATTCTCATGATATCAAAAGAGAGAAGGATAAAACAGCTTAATTTGTGCTCCAGGTTACCATAAGAGACAGAGGTAGACAAAGCACTTTATGATTTAGGATTGGGATTGCAAGTTCTTTATGCAGGATAAATAACAAGTGCTTTCTGCAGAATAAGAGAATCCATCTTGTGCCAATGAAGGCTAAACTGAAATACATCCCACTGATGCTCACTGGGGTTTGTTGCACTATGGTCACCTTCTTCAGAAACTTATTCCTTACCAGACTTGATTTAGAAAATCATGTCAGAATCTAATGCTTTTGAGATATAGTGAAATATCCAAGTTTCTGTGTTTGTGTCAAGCTGAGCTATCATGTTTTCACTATTAGGAAATGTGAAGCAGAGTGGTGGTATTTGAATGTATCCTCCCATTTACTGGAAAACAAAAAATCTTGTTATGCTGATATGCTCTCAGGCAGAGAAGGTTAGGAGGGTAGTTTGGGTGAAATATTGGGAAACCTTCAAGCCACCTGGAACTTTCAAGCCCTCTGGGTAACAACAGAATAACCCATGGCAGGAGTGTTCAGAGGAATGAGGGCTAATCTTATGCTCTGATCAGTACAGACTTTTTTCAGTGTAATAGTTTCAGGCTGGGAGGGGAACTGCAGTCACATGGGTGGCAGAACCAAGATTATCATGCTTTGTACCCAGGTTTATAGGTCTTTGTTAGAAAGATCTGACCAAGTGGTATAATCTATGATTAACCTGCATCTGTATTAAGTATAGATATGTATTATAACTGAGGAATTATGGGGATTTTTTCCACCGTTTGCTCAGTTCTTTTTATTACTTTATGTGTAATTTTTGCCACGGTAAGGCTGTAGAAATAAATTTGGAGATGCTAACAGAAAATGCCTGTGTTCCAGGCAGAAATTTAGTTGCTAGAAATGTCATAAAAGTAGATTACTAGATTTTTGCTGGGCTCCCAAAGAGTGCTGCACCAGCGAATGCAAAAGCGAACGGGCCTGCATCAGTTTACACTGAAAGGAGTTTCTCATTTTACCTACACTTAGTGTGCTTAATCTGGTGATATTTCCTTTGAAAACAAGGAACATTCTATTAGAGCTCACCTTAGGATCCAGATGCTTTGATTACCTTCCCTGGGCATCACATTTGATTTCGGTGTCGAATTATTTCGCGCGCGGCCGAAAAAAATTTCTTCGATTTTCAACATTTCTTCTCTCTCTCTCTTTTTTTTTTTTTTGTCCTGCAGTTTTCAGTGAAGAGCTACACGCCAGTCTATACTTTGTCAATGCATCTCTGCAAGAGGTAGTGTTTGCCAGCACCACAGGGACACTGGTCCCCTGTCCAGCTGCAGGGATCCCCCCTGTGACGCTCAGATGGTACCTAGCGACGGGCGAGGAGATCTACGATGTCCCAGGGATCCGCCACGTCCACCCCAATGGCACTCTCCAAATTTTCCCCTTCCCTCCTTCAAGCTTTAATAACTTAATCCATGATAACACTTACTATTGCACAGCTGAAAATCCTTCAGGGAAAATCAGGAGTCAGGATGTTCACATTAAGGCTGGTAAGTACTGTCTTTCATTTGGATTCAAAGGGACTTGAGGAGGGGGGACATTTCAGTGTTTCAAAGGGCAGCAGCAGCTGTAGATCGAGGGAGAATGGACAGAAGTGTAACTTTTCTGTCTTAACAATATTAACTAAAATTCTGGATTCTTTCCTCCTTAGTTTGAATTATTTTGGGGGTAAAAAGTTAGTTTTCGAATGATCTTAATCAGTTGAGCACAAGTATAAGGAAAAACGAACTGATAATGAAATCAGACCATGCTCACACATTAAAGAGCTATGAGGGGAAAAAGATGAGTCTTTGGATATTTTGTACAGAGGCTGGAAGAAAAGAGGGATATTTGCCCAATCACATCCCTTCTCATTTCCTTGTAGTCACTTGTGCTCTATTTTGAGAGGAAAAACTTGTGTCCTGTGCAATGATTCAGCAACTGCCGTGAGTCCACAGGCAGCACTTCCTCTTTAAGCTGAAAGATGCAAATGAGCACAATGGTTTTGCATCTGTTTTCTCTACTGGCTGGGTCAGCAAGTGGAGAATTAGAGTGGGATCAAAATCAGGCCTTTTGTTACAACACATAAACACATGATTGCGTTGTTTTTGAAGTCTACCCACTTCAGTTAATTAAAATATTCAAACAAACAAACAAAAAGTAGTCTGGGAGCTGACCCTTGGCAAATTCAAATCCTCGGAACCTCTTTGTTGTTGTTGGAGCTAAGCTTGGATTTTCCCACAAGGGAATTATCTTTCCTTTGGAGATATGTCTTCACAGGACTTTCACAGGGAGAACCATGGACGCTTAGCAAGTAGATTTGCCCGTGACTTTCTTTTTAAATAGGAAAATGTATTCTCTTCTTCTTAACCATAAATTAACATTCAGAGATCTGTAGCTGGTAGACAATGGGGAGGCAAGAATAAAAACCAGGTTTCCATGAAGTTCATGTCTCATTAAAGTTTTAGTCTAGAAAAGTGGGTTTTCTTGCACAAGAAGCAAGTTATCATGCTACATATATGGACAGTTTCCATAATGGTCTGTGTTCCTTATGAAAATGTTCAGTTGTCCACAAAGAAAAGCTTGAAAATCAAAGATTCATAAGAACACATTGTAACCAACTTAATGGTTGAAACTCACTTCTGGTTTTTGTGCTTTTGCTTTTACTTTCATGGATTTGTGGACAAGTTGTCTGTAAGAATTATATTTAGAGACAGCATAATATACTTTTTTCATGTGTGGATTTGTTTGAGTATCTCAATTTTGAACATCTTTTGGGCATAATTTTTTTTTCCCCATTATTAGTTTCTCTTTTTCTATTTCTTAGATAAATTAAAAGTGATGTAAAGGAGGTTAAAAATGGCAATGACTTCCTTGGTGTTCCTTTAGGTGTAAAGCAGATGACAGGGGTGACAGGATGTAGCTCTGTTGCCCAGCAGTGACCCATCAATCCATGGAACCTCAAAAGAAATATTCTCCCTCTGTTTGAGCAATAAACTTTGCAAATAGAAAAAGGACCTCAAAACAGGGCTTTGCAGTACCAGCCGTAGCTGCTTGACTCATAAGTTAACAATTTTTTTTATTGTGACCGACTCAGAAATGTCCCTTTACCTCTTTTCTTTCCCTTTTTTAACCTTTTACCCCTCATTTCTCCATTTGACTCAATTTCTCAGTTAATCTGAGGTTTGGATAACAAGTTAAACAAGTCCCTTTCCTTCATGTGAACTGGTACTGTGTGTCAGAGCTCTCATCGTGCCTGATGGCAGACAATAGTTATTAGCAAGCATCTTTTCCAAAGGCTTGTGTAATCCCTCATTCATAGCAAAACACAATTTTGAGAGCCTTCTGTGCATAGCACTAAGTGTATTTTATGCTCAGGTGATAAACCCTGTGCTGCTAAAATGTGAAATTATGAATTTCATTTGTTAATGTGGTACTTTCATGTGAAATCTGAACACTATTTCAGATTGGCCCTAATTAGCATGATTTTGGAGGGGCCTTTTCTAATCCCTTCTCTATCTCCTCCTGCTTCCAGTGCCCCTCCAACAGCAACAGGGTTTCCTAAAAATGCAGAAGCTTTGTGGAGCTTGTGTTCCTAGCACAAAGACTAACACAGCTCTGCCCATTCTCACAGTCGGCTGGAGAAGGTCTGAGCCTCATTTACCTGTTTCCCCAAGGATGTGGGAAGCAGATACAAGAGTTCCAGCTCACAGATTATTGTAATTGTGTTTTTTCATGTAATTTTGCATGTAGTGCAACACATATCCCCAACCTCCTCAAAAACATAATCCCCCCACCAATGAACCCAAACCCAACCCTCTTCCAGGCCTGTCCCACATGGGATTAAAGGTGAATATCTCCTTTTTGTCTTCAAGCTTCCCTGTGCAGTCATGGCAGGGAAGAGTATGTTTTTTTAGCCAAGAAATTCTCATATAAATTAATGACCTGGGGACCTGGGATTTAAAAAAAAAAAAAAAATAAAAAATTGAAAGAAGTAAAAATCAGCAGTTTATTCATGGGAACTCTCAAAACTGCAATCTGGAAATAGCTGAGGGGCCTTGTAAATCACAATAATGTAAATTTTTTTTAAGCAAGGATGTGAATAAACCTCTTTCCATTTTTTGTGCCCCCCATGGTTTCTGTATTTGGGCAGATTTTCAAAATGGCCAACTGGTCTGAAAGGTACAAATACCTTTAGCAGAGTGTTAGGACATTGCTGCTAAACAGGCCTGTTCTGTAAATGATGGCTGAAGCAGGAGCCTTAGACAAAAGTCAGCCTCATTAAGATGATCTATGTGCCATTCCCTCGGTGTAGAACAAGATTAGGGGGCTGCTTCATCACAGGGCAGCCACTGTTGTAAAGTGTTTCAAATACAAGTTCAACACTTACAGCAGGGTTAAGAGTCTTAACCTTTAATTAAAAATAAATTACTGTTTAAAAACTATTAGTGCCTTTCTTATAATAGAAAATGGAATTTTTTTCTTTTTAAAAAATATATTTAATTTTTAATTGAATTTATTTTTATTACATTTATTTTTTTAGTTAGGGCTTCTAACAGTTATATTGTTATAGCAATGTTTGGGGTGGAGAACTTCATTCTTCCTTCTTGCAGTGGTAGCACTGGACCTGAAAACTTGATGCTGTTTCCATTTGTGAAGACTGCAGTTACATCTCAGTACTCTGCCTTTTTTTTCATGAAATACACTGTAAATGGGGCTGACTCTTAGAAATTCCAGTGCTCCTGATGTATAGAAATGCTTTTGTAAACTCTGAAAAGGATTTACTGTCTTTGCCTGTCCTGTCTTACCCATTTATATGTTGTAGTGGACAACATCCGTTTCTTCCCTGCTCTACCACCTTCTCCATCAACTGTTGCTCACAGAAATTTTCATCCCTCACTCTTCATGGAATTATTTCCGAGCCAGGATTTTCCTTCTTTCCATTCTCCTACACAATACAACTCCATATCAACCCAGCAATATTAGGATTTCTCCAGTTGTGCTTTTATCCTCTTTGTCCATCCAGTTGTGCTTTTTTCTCTCTGTTCATTAAATTAATTCTTCCAGGTGCAAGACAAAAAACTCTGGACCTAAGTGTTTTTTGAATCGTGCTGGTTTTTAATGTAACATGTTTTTACTTGCTGCAATCATGGTTTTGTTTCTATTCTCTTACCATTATCTGATTTCTTTTAGGGCTGGTCAGTCCACTGTAGCTCTTACCTTTCGTACTCTCATTTCTCTGTGTTTCTGGGACACTTTGGTTTTTCTCTTGCTGTCACCTCCATTGATTTTCTCTTTTGCTTCTCGCTTCTTCAAAATCCTAAATGACACTGACCTCTTCTCCCCTCTGGATGTCTAATTCACACACAAAGCCTGCATGTTCCTCGTGCTCTTTGATAGGGCAGAAAACCCTTTGTGAAGGAAAACACGGCACAAGAAACTAGACAAGTAACAGAAGGCACAACACCATTTACCCCCATCAACACACAGTCCTTACCTCAGTCTTTCTCCTGGCCCCCAGGATGAGGTGGGGGAAGAGCACAGAAATGGTGAAACGCAGATTTTGAGGAAACAAAAAAGCTCTGGGAACGCTTTTGGATGTTAACTTTGCGAAATGGTGTCATTTACTGAGGCAGGAGAGCTCACAGCTTGGGCCACCTTCTCGGGGGGGACCTGCAAGGCCGACTGAAGAAAGGGATGAGATGAGACGTGCGGTGGCAACTTGTTTAATGGCACCTCTTTTTCCCCCCTCCAGTTTTACGGGAACCCTATACAGTCCGTGTGGAGGACCAGAAAGCCATGAGAGGCAATGTAGCAGTGTTCAAGTGCATTATCCCCTCCTCTGTGGAGGCATACATCACTGTTGTCTCATGGGAGAAAGACACAGTCTCGCTTGTCTCAGGTAGGCTCTTATGGTTTTCCTTCCCAGCTGGCACTGGCAGGGATGTTTCTGGATGATTCCCCCCCCTCAAATGCCTGATGTTTCCTTGGATTCAGTTATAGCTGGACGGGATGTCATCCTTGCACTTCAGCATTGCTGCATCCCTGTGACTGGGCGTGTGACGTGAAGGCTTCAGACAGCCCTGCTTGGGGGGGAAATAAAGTGGTTTTTGTTTTATACCAGACACAAACCCATCCTTCTGGTGCTGTGGCAGTGGGTTTGTGGTTTAACTTTGATAAAGAGCTCCCACGTGCCGAAGAAATTTGAGCGTCACAAAACATGTGCTGGCTTGTAATTGTTTTTTTTCACTCGTAATGCTACTCGTGGATTAGGAGGAATCCAGAGTCTAAATTTGTTTGGTTATGTTTAAATGAGGTATGTAATTGATATTTATACTTTCACAGCATTTTAATCGCAGATATCTTCACAGATAACACTGGAGGCTTAAGCACAGTGCCATAATCTGAACATATTGAAGTGAAACAATCTATACTGAAGCAGTTACGTGCATTAATCTATTTACTGGCAAAGTGAGGAAATGTGAGGCATTTATCAGGAAGTACAGGGAATTCAGGCAAAGAATATCTAACGTTTTAAAGCACAAACATTCCAAGAAATTCATGGGAGAAGGAAAACGTAGGAAGACTATTTTCAGTATAGTACATGTCTAAATTCTATGTATTACACACATGCTGCTGTTGTTACACATACAAATGATTTATGTGTGAAGAAATTGGAAATCTGTTGGTCCAGGGTGATGCAGAATGGAAAAAAACCAAATTGAATTAAATGTTGCTGCGGAATATGTTTAAGAATATATTTGTGTTTATGATTCTTCAGTTTGTGGAAAGGTTTTTGTAGCATCCTCAGGATATTAATGATCTTTTCTTTCTGACAAACGTGGCATTGATGGAAATATCTGTGTCTCTATATGACTCATATTATAGATTTCATTTCCCTCTGTGTTTTATTGATTCCTGACATCACCTTGTTCTACTTTTTCAAAAAATGTATTTCAAAGAGCTTTCTAAGGATTTGGTAGATATTTTAAGTACCATGTAACTGATGAGCAGTTGTTCTGTATTATTGGTGCACTGTTTAGGCTTGGTGAATTCACTTCCTTATTATGCTCTTGGATTTTAATAGGAAATATTATTTTTGTCATTGAGCAACTGAAAGGGAGTGTGTTCTCTCAAAGAGGTCTGTAATACCTGAGTTGTAGGACTCACCAACACTTCAGCCAACACAAGTCAGAGTTGTATTTAAATATACAAATAAGCTTTCCATTATTCTTTAAATAATGATACAGAAATATGCTTAGGATTATCAAAACTATGATTATTTAATGCAACAGTGGATGGATGTGCTTATTGTCCTTCATCTTAAAATAGGTTGCTACGTGAGGCACATATATCTGTATGTGTGAGTGTTGGCTGGAGAAAAAAAAGGTTAACTACCTTAATTTTTATTTTTTTAAGTTTGTTCATTATGAATTATAAGAAAAAAATGCATATTTCCTCAGTCAACATAGATTGTATCCTCTCAATCTGATTTTTTTTTTGAGCTGAACATTAATACCTTGTACCTTTGTGATATCCCTGGGTGGCTCAGTCCTGCCCTTCCCCCTGGAATCAGGAGTAGGGCACACAGGTCTCTGTAATCCCTTCTTTAGGGAAGAAAATATGGCAATTCAGCAGACCACCATGGCTTCTACTTATAGACAGTTTCATTTTGAATGTATTATATTGGTTTTAACCCCAAACTTTTGGGGGATAAAAGTGGGCAATAACATTTAACTGTATAGACCTAAATCTAATCATTTACTTTCCTTAATGCAACTTCTGGCTGTGGTTGACCAGGCTACCATCATAAAATATCTATTACAAACTTTAACAAGTTTCTAATTATCTCACAATCCCTTAATTCTGCAGTTGGCAGAACCCTAAATGGAAATAAAACGTAATTCATTACAACCAAAGCTATTAAAAATCTCAGTTTATCACACTGGGTCATGTCACAGAAGAGATTTAGTTTCAGAGATGAAATCACAGGTTAGATGGCAGGTCAGTGCTACCTGTCATGCAAGGGCAGGAGGGAGGCAGGAAAACATTGCTCTGCTTTAACCACAGGGATGGCAAGATTTGTTTGTTCACCGTTTAATACTCTGTAACAGCAGCTTAATAGTGAGAGCATCTAAAAACCCCAACCCACACGTGTTTCATAAAACAACTGGCTTGATTTTTACCCATAATCAATTTTGCAATAATCTGGCCATGAACCCAAATGAGAGGTGTTGATCAAGCCTGTCTTAGAATGCCAGTGCTGATGAATAGGATGCAAGACATAGCATGGCTATTGAGCTGTTTCCCTAATGATCAATATTCCAAGGAAATGCATATTCTTGCTCATGCAGCCCCTGCTTGCATGTTTGGTGGTTGGTTTTTTTTTTTTTCCTGTGTGCTAGACGGGATTCATTGGTGTGATTTTAATTTCACCGTTAAATATTGGAAATATCAAGTCCTGATTTGTTTTCTTCTTGTTTCTTAATGTAACTGATTTATTGATTATTCATTAGCATCAGCAAAAAATGGGAGTCACCCTGAGGGAAAAAAACCTCTGCTGTGAAAGAGCAAGAATATAAAAAGATACACACCTGGAGAATGATGGTTTCCATGGCTTGAGGTGGACGAGACTTTTTTTGGGAAAACAAGGTAGTATTTATGGAACCATAAGAAAAAGCAAACAGAAAAAAAAAGGTGGGGAAGAGGATCAAGATGAGAAGAACATTTTCTGAAGGGAGCTACAAGAAGGACGGAGAGAGATTGTTTACAAGAGCATGTAGTGACAGGATAAGGGGAAATGGCTTCAAACTGAGAGAGTGGGGTTAGATTGGATATTAGGAAGAAATTTTTCCCTGTGAGGTTGGTGAGGCCCTGGTACAGGTTGCCCAGAAAAGTCGTAGATTCCCCATCCCTGGAAGTGTCCAAGGCCAGGTTGGATGGGGCTTGGAGCAACCTGGGCTAGTGGCAGGTGTCTCTGCCCATGGCAGGGGGTGGAACTGGATGATCTTTAAGGTCCCTTCCAACCCACAGCATTCTATACATCCATGATTTTCATTGGGATGATATATCCATTTAAAATGAAAGACACAACTGTCCCAGGAAGCTTAAACCTTACAGCAGGGAATGGGAAACACCCTATGACAAACAATAGTGGAGCTTTCCAGTGGGGAGGCTTTATAAGCAAGTGAATCAACAGAGAGGATTTTTTTTTTCTTTTCTGCCTGACTTAAACCCCAATGCAATATTTCCAAGAACAATTTAGAGTAAATATTTCATATACCTGTTTACCTGTAGTGCAATTCTGACTACTAGGATAGAGAGATCTGTAGATGAAGCAGAATCCTTTATTTTAGCTGTTACTGATATCAGCTCTCTTTTTATATACATGTAAAATTTTAAACCAAAAAACCCCAAAACTAAGAAAAGCAGTGTTTTTACTTTTATAATGTAAAAATATTCCACCCTTTTATAAAGAGAGTTTGAGAAGGTTATTCCTTGGTTAAAACAAGATGATATTTTCTGAGCATATCTGCTTTTGTCTGTATGCTTGATTTTCAGAGAGCACAGTGATGTCCACAGTGATCAAAGTGTGGAAAAAATAGAGCTGGGCAAAAACATCTTCTGTTTTCTGGCTGCAATTTTATGTAATGCCTCCAGGTTATTGTAAAGTAATTGGGAGTTGAAACATATTAAGACCCATTACTGGAGCATTTCCAAGGAGTATCCCACTAGGTCATACTCCATGTTCAATAAACGGGAAGGTGCCCATGTTTGGAGGCAGAAAAACCAATTTTTATGAAGTCTCCATGTGCAAGGACAGCTGCAGACTGAAAAGGTGTGCATGTGCTTGTCTGTCTCTCAGGGGAACAGCTACATAATTGGGGTTTTGCTCCTACACTTTGTCTTTCCATGTGGCAGCAAATCTGAGGCCAAAAAGCTTTTTCAGGGTGTCCTCTGGGGCCAAGGCAGCAAAAAAAGAAAAAAAAGATTTTTAAAGCAAGGCAAACCCAGTTATTTGGATGAATATATCTTGAGGAAAAGTGGAAAGCCCCGGCCTCCCACAGCAAATACTCAGAAATATTTTCATACTGGAAAGCTCCATTTTGAATAATAATTGTTAGATGAAATATTCAACCATCTCCACTGTATACAGCTGTGTTACAAACTCTCTGACAGAGAAGGACAGCAGCAGACCTTGGCAGTTGTCAGTCTGCTCCAGATGCATCAAGTGTGCTGTATTTGCCTCTTTGTGTCCTCTAGCAAAAGCAGTCAAACTGTGCAGAAGGTGCCTGTGTTGCCTAAGAACCTGTGAGGTGTCAGCAAAATAAAAGGACTGATGGTAGCGCTGAGAAGTCTCAAGGGACTCACAAAGTGCAGGTTTGCTGCTGCACCAACCTCTACAGCTGGAACTTCAGGATCTCTTCTGAAGATCCTACTTTATTCTAAAGAATTTGATACTGTCAGTGGACCTGAGGCTGAGTCTGAAGTTCATTTGAATTATAACAGGGAGAGTAATGATGTGCAGTGTTCTCTTAGATCAGTAACCACATCTTAAGTGTTTTCATTAGATGACACTAAACATAAAAGCTTAAATCCTCCTAGAACATTTTATGATGGATAACTGCGTAAATCTTGCTCAAAAGCTTCCTTTCCCTCTTACTGCTTTCCTTCACAAAGCATTCCCAAAGAAAGAGACTTTTGGAATCAGCTTTGTGTTGACCTTGGAACCGCCGACAGCAGCCAAGGTCCTGCAGGACCAAAGGGTGCAGCAAAGAATGTTTTTGTAATAACAGCCACAAAATCAAGAGACAATAGTGGAGGAAAGTGCCACGGATTGTGCTTCTGCTCCCACTGAGCAAGGCAGGTGGGAGTGCAATGCTTGGTTCATTCCTTCTTCACACACACAACAGTGAAGCTGGGCTAGAAAGGAAGGTAAAATAATTGCTGGTTCTGCTTTGCCTGGGTGAAAACAGAGAGCAGAGTCCATCCATGTCTTAATTAGTCCCGGAGAGAGCAAAGGATGGGTGTGGTTGTAGGGGAAGGAGGGCAGAAAGGGGTTGCTAAAATTGAAGGTCAGTATCCACGGATCAGCAGAGAGAAAAGAGCAGAACGGAGAAGAGCTGTAAACAAAGAGAAAGGCTGAGGAATTAACGTGGGTCTGTCACTACCTACTGTACTTCTGTTATGAATCTCTCCTATCCTGATGCTGATAACTGCAAGGGATTTGGAGTTTTTCTGTGTGTCTGAGTAGCTCAGTGCCAAGAGCAGGATCATGAATAGGTTCGTGCCCTGACCTCTCCGAATTCCCATTTTCCCGTCTAATGACATACCATGCAAGAATCTGATTTATACATGGAGTGTGACTGCTTAAAAAAAACATAGAAAAGGAGAGAGACAGATAATATGGACTGTGCACAGTGGCAGATTTAATGCTGCACTGAAGGAATAGCAGCTCTGAAGGAAGGTGGGTGAGCACGGATGGCACAGAGTTCCCTGAAGGGCTGTGACTGACGTGCTGGTGACAGCAGATGAGCCTTCCAGCCACAGTGCTTCCCATCAGCCAGGAATTAGTCACACTGGACCATGGCTTGAGAAGTGTCACTGATGTACAGTGACCTACATTTGATGTAATGAATTGCATTATTTATTTACACACAGTTCCTCGAGTCTCGTCTTTAAAAGACTCAGGGGCTCCTGGATCTCTTTGTGCACAAAGGGGCTTTTCTGAACTGCTGCAGTTGCCAGTCAAGCAGTCAGTGTTTGCCAGTAGTTATCACGTGGTGATATCTGAAATACAGCACTGCAGTTCGTGCTGGGGTTTGGAGATTACAGCAGAGGTTCAGCTCACACAGAGCAATCACTGTTTTTTCAGCCAAGACGTTTGTACTTACAGGAAGGGAAAAAAAAAATCTCTTTATGCAGAGTGGTCCTGTGTGCAGAGTCCTGTGATCAGAATGAGATTGCTGTTGATGATCACAAGGATGAAGTCCAGCCCTTTGATTGCAACTGTGTCTAGTCATGAGCTATGATCTTTCTTGCTTCAGTTTGACATCAATGCTTAACCAGAGCTGCCAAAAAACAAGCATTCAGCATACATTTCACCCTGTGCCACTGAATGCTCTAGATGGAAGATTTCTCCTGGTTCCAGCTGGAGTCTGATGAAGAGGACAATTTTTTTATGCTTAGGTATTTGAACACAAATAAAATAAAAAAAATTCTGGATGTAAACTACCTTCTACCAGAAATTTGTCAGTGAGGTTTAATTCTGCTGCTCAAAGTTGTGACAGCACAGAATGTTTTGGTAAAAAGTACAGCAATCAAACCCCTCCATCTGCTGACCTTCCTTGACTCCCTGGAAAGCAGCTGTGAATAGCATTCAGCCATGCTCAGGTCAGGCTGCAGGTTTGCTGTTACAGTAATGTGTTTTCCAGGCTTCTTGAAGACTTGTGAAGTGCACTTGCCCATCTCCAAAGACAATATATTGCTTCCTCACTTTCCCTTTCAGCAAGGTTATTTTCCTAAGGGATCTGGGAAGAAGTTATTTCCTACATTATTTAACAAAAGGCCTGTTTTCCACATTTTTCCTGAGAGCTCTGCTCTTTTAAGAGGACAGTGTCTCTTATAGTACCAGAAAGTGGAAATGGTAAAAACTTAGCACTTCTTGCTTGTGCAAACATTTTTCACGCTCTGTCTCATTGTAAACTAAAAATGTAACTGAGCAAGGAGATGCATTTAAAACTGCTCATTGAAGGAAGTTGTAGTGAGGTGGGGGTCGGTCTCTTCACCCAGGTAACAAGTGATAGGACAAGAGGAAATGGCCTCAAGTTGTGCCAGGGGAGGTTTAGGTTGGATATTAGGAAAGATTTCCTCACTGAAAGGGTGACCAGAACAGGCTTCCCAGGGAAGTGGTGAAATCACTGGCCCTGGAAATGCTAAAAAACACCTGTGGACGTGGTATTTTGGGATGTGGTTTGGTGGTGGACATGGCAGTGCTGGGTTAATGGTTGGACTCGATGATCTTAGAGCTCTTTTCCAACCTAAATGATTCTATGACTCTGTGACCTTTCCTCTGGCTACTCTCTGCTTGCTTCCTACTCCTCTACATTGGAGTATTTTGATCAGGTGGATAATTTAAAAATTGCAGCTGTGGTATCCTTAGCACTGGATGCAAGGATTTCAGCAGCTTTGTGGGAGGTGGGTGTTTGGAGTGACTTGAAGGGATGAAGGTGGAAAGCATCCGATCCACATGTCAAAGAATCACGTTTTGATGTCACAGAGGAAAGTGAGTGATGTTATCCTGCTATAGGAGTGGTTTCTGAGCCTTCAATCAGCTTGTGGAATGGAGGTGTTAATATCAAGGAAACTCTTATTTTCCTGTGGAGGGAACTTGCAGATTTTCCTCGGTGTGACTGAGTGTTCTGGCTGTTCTGAGAGCATGGAACAGTGGGGGCTGTTTGTGAGAGATGAAGGAGAAAAGTATCTTTGGGTGGGGTGTCTTGGTGCTTAAAGTGCAGAAAGCCAAAATTTGCTCTGTCTCACTATATCCAGAACTTTTAATTACTAATGGGATTCACAGATAGTAGTAGTGGCTTTGGCATTTCAATAATGAAGCATGTCTAAGAAACAACTGTATCATAATTTTTTCCCCCCCTTCTGTTGCTGCTCAGTTTTGGACAGCCCTCCATTTCCATCACTGGAAGGGATTATTTTCCTCTACTCACTTCAAAACCAACCAAAAACCCCAAAACCAAACCCAACAACCCCCTAGTGCTCTTTCTCTATTTTTTATCTCAACTCTTCAATTTATTTTTCTGTCTACTTAAATTAAAGCATGTGAAAAACTTGATTGGATTCAGGCCCTCTTTAGAATTGCTTTTGCCTTGTGAATTAAAGAGAGAGAGAGGGAGATTGCAACTCTGTGTTAAGGCTTCAATTTAATTTTTTTTTTTTTATAAAATATGCCTTGCTCTCCCTTTCCCTCTCTGTATCCATCAGTGTGTGTATACAGATACATATACATATATATGGGCACTTATCACATCTCTCTCTGGGCCTGAGGGTCTGTTGGACCATGCATAACATTATCCAATCTGATGCCCAAACTGTTCTGTTTTACCACCTTGTTATTGATGTTGCCAGTCATGAAGAGGTTTCTTTCAGCATGGTTGAATCCAGTGACACAGTTAGCCTTTCACTGGAAATATCTGTGTCACATTATTTTCTCCCCAGATGTACTTGAAATTTCTTTCATTTTCCTGGCTGAATCCCATTTTATCATCTGGCCAGCTTTTTCTAGCCCCCACGGTTCCTGTAATATTAATTCTCTCTGGGGTTTTGCAAAACCTTCAAATAAATATGGCCTGCATTTTAATTAACTGGATGTTTACCAGATCTTTATTAAAGGTGAAATTAGAGCAGACTGACTGCTAACCTTCACAGGTGCTCACTCAACATTTTTCCATTTTGTCTTCCCTCTTTGTTTATGATTCTTCAGGCAGTTTTTGGTTCATCTACTTTTTCTTAAATATTTGAAGCAGTATTTTTATTGCTTTGGTTTGATAGCAGGATTTTTTTTGGGGGGGGTGGGTGATTTTGTAGACAGCAAGGCTCAGATTTGGCATCAAAATTCTAGGAGCAGCAACACACTTTGATGAATCAGCGTGCTGGTTTTAGGTCTGATTTTGTTATTTATTTTAATTTTTTTTTGCTTTGTGAAATAAATAGTGATTGCAGCATTGTCTTCTTCCTTATAAATCTGCTCTGCCAGTAGCTTGTGATCTTGTCACCTTCCTGAAGGCAGTGGATAAGCAGGTGACCACATTAAGCCACTGTATGCTTGAGGTTTCCCATCAAAACTCTGTCTAACCTGAGCAAACAGCCAATGAGCTCTGACAGGTTTGATATGAGGGGACAAAATTGATGCATGAGATCCATTTTAATGAGTCTGTGCCTTGCTACTGGGAATTCTTTACACCATACAGTTTCTGCCTGTGTACGTGGTTTGGCTGCACTCTGAGAGGACTAGAATGGCAAAACTGCCACCAGCTGTGGGTTTTTTAGGTTATTTTTAATAACCAAAGACTTTTTAACACCCAGGGGATACTTACAGGTGACATCTAGAAGAATGGTGACAGCAGAGATACTTGCAGGTGACATCTAGAAGAAACAGAAATATTCTAGTCTTGTGTGTTGTAATAAGTCACCGATTTCAACTAAAACAACATTGTGGAGCACGGTGCTATTAAGTTGGTAAATCCACATTTTTTTAGGGCTGTAGATGGCCATACAGGTGCTCATTTGGTTTGTCTTCCCTGTTGGGAGTCCAGTTTTAATTGAAAGGCTCGTTAGAAGAATGACTCATTAGAAAGAACTGGAAATATATCTCTGGTAGAGATTGTTTCATTTGCTGTGACATCAGTGTTGTACCTGGGTTGCTAAACTGTAAAGGTATATTTTAATTGCATGTCTGTTTTCTCTTTGGAGGAAGGTTACAATGAAGGCCAGGTGACCTTTTAGTTAGAATAAAGTGAATTTTTAAAGCCTGTGATCTGGTGTGTGAGTTCGACCTGCGTAACTGCACGGGGCAGATGCTCTGTCCTGCTCCAAAAGGTGGTGGATGCAAAGGCTAAACATTTTATGTTGTAAGCAGTTTCTGTACCAAAATGTCCAGAAAACTTAAAGCCAGTGATTCTTTCATGAAAGTGAGAGTACAGAAGAAAGATAGAACTGTTGAGATGTCACCATCGCCATCAAAATTGCTTTATAATTGCAGTTACAGGTATTTTTCGCAGCAGAAGTAGCCTATCAGTTTGTCTGTTCAGGTTTGCTTGGTTTGAAATAAATTCTGCGTGTTCTTACCATGCACTTGAGCACCGTTGGTGTCGAATGAGCTGAAATGTTTACTGAGGACCACGGAGCCCGACGTGATGCCAGAGCTGTGGGATCCACACAGCCCTGTCAACAAAAGCAGGTCAACAGGACTGAGCAAGAAATAAAAAAAAAAAGAAAATCAATAATCTTTGAATTAATCATGCAGCTGCCAGAGAGAATTATGGGCTCATGAAATGAAGGCTGTAGGTACATATCCATGGCCACTTGTTCTTTCCTGCCTCGTTGTGTCCCTTTCTGTGCCTGCAAGTTTCCTTTTCCCCTGCTGCCGTCTGAGAGGCCCTGTGTTTGTTTGGGCGCCTTCATGGAACACTCACCAGTCATTTTGAAGTAGTTAATTCAGTTTTGATCCCAGAAATTCCCCTTTCCTCTCTCTCTCTCTCTCTCTCTCTCTCTGCGCGGCCAATTCCTCACCGACTGTTGTGCGCACTCAATATGAATTAATACGGGGATTTCACCTCGCTGTAAAACTTAAGATTGCACATCTTGTGCAGTGAATTAGACCGAAAGCAGCTGCTGCTTCGGTGAACAGAGGAGTGAGTTAAAAATTCATGCTGGCTCTGCTGACATCTCAGGTGAGAGGATACTCTTGCTGAGCCCTCGTGCAGCAGCGTGCCTGGGGGATGAGCCCTGATGTGGGGGCTAAACTCCCCCCAACCTGGGCCAGATCTTCCTCCCTGGGGCTGACACCCCCCTCTGCCTCACAGACGTGGCCAGTGAACATCACTGCCAGGGAGAAATGTTTCCCAGCCTGCTCTGTGAGGCTGGACAGTGATCAGGTGCAGCCTTGGAGAACAACTTCCTCGGGAGGGGCAGAGGAGGGGCAGGCATTGATCTCTTCCCTGCGGTGACCAGTGACAGGACCTGAGGGAATGGACTGAAGTTGTGTCAGGAGAGGTTAGGCTGGATATCAGGAAAAGGTTCTTCCCTCAGAGGGTGGCTGGGCACTGAACAGGCTCCCCAGGGCAGTGGGCACAGCACCAAAGCTGCCAGAGCACGAGAAGTGTTTGGATGATGCTCTCAGGCACAGGGTGTGACTCTTGGGGATGGTCCCGTGCAGGGCTGAGGGTTGGACTCGATGATCCTTGTGGGTCCCTTCCAACTCAGCACATTCTGTGAACTAAAAGGGTACCTCAAGGTGGGGTAATTTGACATTTGAGAGGACTGCAAGGAATTATGAGTTAAGAGGTGCATCCCATGTGTGTTTTTGTGGTTTCAGCTCTATGTTTTGGTTCCATTCTCTCCTTCTGCTCAGAAGGATTTATTCTTCCTTGTGGTGGCCTGGAGGGATTATCCTGTACAGCTTCCCCATGCAAAACTTTACTGCTGCTCTGCTTCTGGGCTGGTAGCAAGAAAGGACAGTAAAATTAAGACCTTGACATCTTTATATCTTGATCTCCCCCGAAGATGGTGCAGAGGTCCCTCTTCTGTCCCAGCTTCACTCTCCAGCTGCAGAACTTGGTCGTGCACCAGGGCAGGGATGTCTCCTTGGCTCCCTGCCTGGGGATCAAGTCTGGCTCTCTTCCAGCTGGGGGACAGCCCGGTGCTGGATGCTCACTTTCTCTGCAAATTCAAATTAATTTTTCTCTTTTCATCCGTGGCTTTCTTTGCAAATGGAGAGTGATATTCATAAAATCCCCAGGAACAATTGCCCTGCTACTTGTGGAAGGTCAGGGCAGGCTCTATTCGGGGATTATATATTCCAGCAGGGAAAACAGAGCTGACATACACCACTCCTGTTTTTCAATTGCATGCCTAGGGACTTTTTTTTTTTCCTTTTTTTTTTCCTTCCCTTCTCCATTAAAACACAGAACCAAATTCCTGACACGCTCAGAAAAAACGTTGGGGTTCAGCTGTTGAGATTAATTTCATTTTTGAACTAGCAAAGAGACAAATAGATTCTAATTTTCCAGCAGCAGAAATTTTATTTTTTTTTTACTGCCCTCAGTTTATAAAACATCTTGCCCAACTGTACCTACTGAAATACCATTGTTTAGTAAACCCACATCTTATTCTTTAGAGAGATATAAACCATACGAAAGTAACATCTTTTTCTTCTGATATTTCTCTTGCAGCTGGTCCTCCAGGCAATACCTGAGTGATAATCATGTAACAAATATTTCCCTCTGTTCTTTTAGACTTACATTTGTTTTGTGCCTGTAAGAGTTTTTTCTCAGTGCTGAGGACAGAGAATCCTTCCATGTGCTCCATTTTCCCTTCCAATTTAAAGCTGTTTTTCACAGAAAATTGATGAGAAATGCGTTTGTTTAAAAACTAGGAGGTGTATCTGAGACAAAAAATAAAATAATGGCACCAACTGAAATGCTAAAAATTACTGTGTAGAAATACACAACTATGCTGTAGTAACCCTGGTTCCTTAAATGTACAAAACAGTATAGAGATTTAAAGCTATTAATAAAATTATATAGGTATATTGTATACAAAGAAATAGACATTGTAGTCAGCGTGTTCTGAAAGCAAAACGTTTGTATAAAATAAATTGTTAATGTATAATTTCACAGGAGTGCAGGAGTTTCAACAAGCATAAAAATCTTTACGTTTATGTGCAGGAGAATTGAAAATATTTTCATTTGCAGTGTATTTATCTGAAATACTTTGCAATGAATTCCTAATTATAATAAAATATGGAAGTAACTGCCGATGTGAGGGGAGAGGTTAGGAAAACAAAACAGGGGAACAAAAGAAAGCAGGAAAATAATAAATGCTAATATTGTATTGCATTTAAATGGGGAAGTCTTAAGGAAGAATCCAGAGAAATAAGGTGATTGATCATCTGCATAATTTTTAATCTGCTGAAATGGTTTTTTTTTGAGTTTTGTAAGTGTATTGGATATCATGAATTTTTTTTTTTTTTTTTTTTTTTTTCTGAAAACAAGCCATTAATTCAGTTAGAGCAAGGGAAGCAAAACTGATCTGCTTTTCAAAGTGGACATTTATGACTTGCTGAAAAGCAATTTCAGGGCTGGGAAGCAAAAGTGCCTCCATAAATAAGCAGTGATAGGATAATGTGTGCTGTGTCACAGCATCCATTCAGCACTTCCATGGAAGGAGTGAGGAAAAGAGAACCCCTCTAAATGTCAGTGGCCCAATGAGACTTTGTGAGATGCTCTGAGCATTTTCAAAAGGGACTTAAGAAAAAGAAGTTATTCACTGGATTTTTGCTTTCCTTTTCTTTCACGCTTTTTCTCCTTTGTTGCACGAGCTCTATTTATTATTAGGAATTCTTTGCATCCGTCTCAATGGTTATTCAGAGCACTTTCTGGAGCTGACTTGTTTTTTTTTAAGTGCTAAAGAAATTAAGTATCATGAACTCTGTTTAAAATCAAGGAAACCTTTATTTCTGCTTATTTTGAGATGTCTCTTTATGCCAAACCCAAAGCCTCTTTTGGTTAATTAGAATTATCGCTCATTTCATAGAGGGGGAAACTGAAAAGCAAAGAAGCTTCAAGACTTGCTCTGTTTCTCCTTGAGTCTCCTGCAAACAGGGAGGATCTCCTAAAACACAGTCCTTTACTTGCTTTGTGTTTGTTCCCAAGTGTTAAAATATGAAATGGCAGAGATTAGGTGTGAAGGAAGTTTGGAACCCTTGATAATTTGGTGGGAATGTTTTATATATTACATATTACATAATATTATTAATATTGATGTATTATTTATAATAAACCCATGTACCACTGCTTCAGATTTCTGCTTATGCAGCTCTTATTGCCTCGGTCTGGAGTTCCCTGTGTGAGGATGTAAAAGGTGAAGCTCAGTGGGAAAAGTGGGTTTGATAAAACCCGACTTGCAACCACAGTTAGCTGGGAGAAGATGAAGTGTTTTGCCTTTGCTGTGTCACTTCCATTCAGATTTATTTTCTCACTACATCTGATACTGATAATAGATTGTTGGAAGGAAACCACAGGAACAGAGGACCATAATTACGAATGCCCTAAATTTTCCAATTCCCTCTGCCCAAACCTTCGTGTTGTTTAAATTAGTGAAAATTAATTGCATTTGGAATAAAAAATCTCTTCCTCCTTACTGTCTTGAAGAAGATAATTTTTTTTGTCTCTCTAGTGGTTGATGTCCCTTGCTGTCAAATATTTTGTTAAGAAAAATGTGTACATATTTTTGGCTAAAAATTATATCTTTCTATTGAAAAAGTCATATTTCAGCCAAAACAAACAAATAAATAAAAGCTTGCAAGGGATGCCAAAAAAGCCAGAATATTTTCAAAATTAAGTATTTTCCTCTTTTCATTTAAAAGTGAAAAGTGTTTGAAAAATATCCGTGTAATTCTCTAGGAAAACAATATTTCTTAGGATAAAGAGGTTGCTTGATTTTTGGTTGATTGCTTGGTTCCATTGCCAAAATTAGCAGTGTTGTGTTGTTTGTTTTTTTTTTTTTTTTGATGTGCTACTTATTTTTCACTTTTCTTCATGAATTCCTGTTCTGGGAAAAGGAATAGTGAGTACTTTGAGGTAATTAACATATGGACACTGGCAAACACCTCTGTCACATCCAGATAGGATACTTTCTACGGAACAAAACTGCCAGAGTTCAGAAAAATTTTGTGTGTAGCCTTTTAATGACACCATTTATCTGAGATGCTCTTCCTAAATAAAATCAATGCTAATTTTGCATTTCCCTCATGGGAACCTGTTAAGCTGAGTACATGAGGCATTTTTAACCTCAGACACATCACAGGGACAGGTCAGCACTGGGTTCAATCCAATGAGGAACTTTGGAATACACGATTCTATGTCTGGGTGAGTTGGTTACTGGATTTTTAAGGACTTTCTGGTGCACTGTGTCACTGGAGATTTGTCACTGGAGATTCTCATCTAGAGCATATTTTAATCCCTTCCCTCTCTAATACTTCACACAGTATCTCTTTGCCTACTTGACAGTTGTTATAGAGCAGCATTTAATGCTTGTGTTCAGAATTCTTCCTTTCTGGAGTTCGTAGATGCCTGTAAAGCAATAATCTGGGTGGAAACTTGGCTCCAAATTATTTTAATTTGAACAACAAACAATCTGTTGGGCCACTGAAGATCTGCTGGCTTTCAAGTCAATATGGATGGGAACTTCTAAGCAGTCTAGGCCAGCTGTATGAGTGTATTCCATGGGAATAGAGTGGAGGGGGAAACTGGAAGAGCAGAGGAAGAAAAAGAGGTTTAGCTTTATTATTATTTGGGAAGCAGCTTTTCAAAACAAGGAATAGAACAAGCAAGTTCAGAATGGAAAATGTGGCAAAATATGTAGGCCAAAATAAAGTGACTTTATCCCACACTGTCGTAGGTGTCTCATTAGTTTTCCCTGGAAAACATTGGGGAGACACTGAGGAGAAAGCAATTAGGCCAGGTCTGAGCATAATCAGCTGCCTCTGACACAGTCCAAATGTGCCCATCTGTTCCCAAAAGGAGAGAGAATGTTTCTCTCCATTTCCAAAACACTGGGGAAGAGGTCAAGCCAAAAGTGCCGCAGGCTCAGAGGAACAGGTGATTCAAATAGAGTTGTTTTCCAGGTAAAACCTTTTCGTTGAGACCTTAAATATTGAACAGTTCACACTCTCAAAAAAAAAATTCCCCATTTCCTTTTTGTCTCCTCTCCCACAGTGTAATTCACCTCTTATGTTAGCATAAAAGTCTGAATTTAAACTAAATTTGTTGTAAAATCACGCCCTAAGCAAGGAAATTTTAGAAATGGCATAATGACTGCAAATGAGGAAAAGGAAGCTGTGAAGGGGGTGGGAAGAGAAAACTGCACATGTGTTCTGTTGCATTCCATAACTGAAGGCTAGAGGGGGAAGTTGGAATAAAAATCACCATATTATTATTACCCAAATTATCTCCCCCTTTGGGTGTGTGTTGTGGCTGGGAGGAAGAGAGAGGAGCAATGCTGGGCAGGGGCTGAGGAGAACTTTCTGTGAATTATTTCCCTTACTGAGCTCTGGTAGCCCTGTACTGTTGCCTGATGGCATCAGTTTGTGCTTCCTAAGTTTAAATATTTGGGAAATCTCTGACTGCCACACCTGTGTTAGAATTACTAACCAAAGGGATGAGGAGGCCAGTCTTAGTCAGCGTGGGATGGAAAAGAGGGAGCTAAAACATGAGGTTCTGTCCCATTTTTTGACAGCTTTTCACCCAAAGTAACCAGCAGGTATGTATATTAAAATCCCCAAAATAATAAAATTTAGTTTAAAAATGCTGAAACTGGTGCATCCGCTTGAAATACTGCATTGCTTAAAGAGCACAGACTCAAGCAACTGAGTTGTGAGTCGTGTTAAAGAACTTTTAAAACTGATTCAAACCTTTGCTTCTTGCTGCTCTGTAAAATCAGCGTATTTCATCTGCCTCTTCTCCTGGGCAACAAGTGACAGGATGAGAAGAAATGGCTTCAAGGGATGCCAAGGGAGGTTCAGCTTGGACATTGGGAAGAATTTCTTCACTGAAAGGGTGGCCAACCATTTGCAGGGGCTGCCCAGGGAGATTTGGAGTCCCCATCCCTGGAGGTGTCCAAGGAAGGACTGGACATGGCACTCAGTGCTCTGGGCTGGAGGACAAGGTGGGGATTGGCAACAGGTTGGACTCAATGATCTTGGAGGTCTTTTCCAACCTTAATGATTCTATGATTCTATGACCCCTTTGTTTTTATAAATGGTTTTACATGTTTCTTGACCTTGTGGGTAACATGAATAATAACATCCAGTTTAGTTTAATTATTAGACAATAAATGCCCAGGTCACAAACTCTGATGTACTTTCCTACTCAGTGAGCTGCCTCAGATGCCTCCATTCTTCGGCCCTCGTGTCATGGCAGTGAGCGTGAGTCAATTTTTCTAAAAATAAGCAGAATTTTTCATTTGATCTGCTGTGATTGAAATGGCTGTAAAAGTTAGCACACTTAAGGTAGAAAAGTAACCATTCCCTTTCCCTTCCACCCTTGGATACAAGTGCAGATAACTCCTTGGGTCTATACAACGTCGAATTTGCGAAAACGTGAAAACGTTGTTTTGATAGATCACAAGCATTGTTCAGTGGCTCAAAGGATACTAAAATGCCACAGTGAAGCAAATCAACATTCTCATTCTTTATTCCTGTCTTTGAGGATACACTTTGCAAACTATGGAGAAAACAGATAGTTGTGTCTAGGAGTTAGGAGAGTCAGAATATTGCAGTACTGCAGTGGTTATTAATGATATTTATCTCTCACATAAGGCTTTACCCTTTTCTTTTATAAATCTCTTCTTGTGCAGCAGTAATTCAGTAAGTGCTGTCTCCATTTTGCATGAACATAGAGAAGACATCAAATCTGCTTCAAAGCTTTACTAGGTTTAAAATTTGGTATGTAGGCATCATCTAGGCCCCCTTTGTACAAATTTTAGGCCTTGTGGTCCAAATATTTCTCTCACTAAGTTTGTGGTTTATGTTTGATTCTGCTCTGTCTTGATTTTTGTCTCTTTTCGGGTTTTACTTTGAATATTTTAAGACATGAAAATGTAAGAAATCACCTATTTTATCTTAGTACTCATTTACTTCCACCTATGAATTCTTATAGTATTTATCAATCTGCCTGAAAATTGCAAATTGCGATACAAGCAAAGTAAGGAATTATATAAAAGAAGCTTAACTGAGTGAAGAGGAGAAAATAGGCATATTGAGGAAAAATGGAGCTATACTAATTTTTGCCATCTTCTTATTTGACTTGGAAAACATCAAACCTAAATCTGCATTTCAGGGTTTTGTGAACACTGCAGAAAAATCCTCAGCTCTTTGAGACAAAGGGTAACTTCTGTGTTTTGTTGGTACTGTGCTCTCTAAACATGGATAACCACTTGTTTCTGTGGCTGCAGCCTAAAACCTGTTTTAGGACACAGTAGACTGACAGAGCCAAGCTTAAAGGCATTTAAGATATTTGAAATTGGACTTTTGGAAGCTCCTCCTTACATGCTTTCCTTATTTTCTCTTTTTAATTACTCACATTTCCCAAAGTAAACAAGAGAAATACTATTGTAGAAGACATGAGAGAGTAATTTGAAGTCTAACAAATGTCTCTCTCTATAATTTATTTCTTTTAATCAGCAATGACCTTTTGAATTGATTGTCTGAGATTTACAGGAGGACCAGTGAAAGACCACAGACACCCATGATTGAAAGTGCTTAAATGACTTGCATTTCTAAAAACAAACACTTTGTGATACTGTTGAAAGAGCTGCAGCAGGAACAGAAAGCTGTGATTTAAATTTTTGCAACCTGGAAAAGATTCAATGTTGATGACTTTTTCTTTGTTTTTATAAATGGTTTTATATGTTTCTTGACCTTGTGAGTAACATGAATAATAACATCCAGTTTAGTTGATTTATTAGACAATAGATGCCCAGGCTTTTGGAAGAGCCTTATCCTGTAAATAAAAATAATAAATCAAATATTTCAGTTAGCCTTCCACCTGTTAAACATCCTGTATAGAGCTACACTGGCTGCAGGTTGGAGATCTAGCAATGCACACATCAGAAAATGGCAATTTTTATTGCTGTAGCTGTTTGTCACTGGCCCTCAGATCCTAAATGGATGACACAGCTGCTCATTTTGGGGCACTTTTTATGCTTACCTGCCAGTCTGAGGGAAAGCAGCATGTTCCTTCAGCGTAGAATAAGGAGCCTTTGGGGGATACTGAGTAACTGAGGTCAAAATGTGTGTGTCCCTGTAGATAGGTGTGTCTTCCTTGGAAATTCCCATAATGAAGAAGAAGCTCACTCCTGGGAAGTGAAATTCTGAAACTTGCCTTATGTCTTTAAAGTGGAAAACACTTAGATCAGGAAGAAAATTGCCTGGTTGAGTTGGATTTTAGTCTTCATCTACCTTGTTCTAAGTTGACTGTCTGTTTGGACGATGTTCCCCCCAAAAAGTATTCTGCTCTCTGAGGAAAGAGTATTGTTTCCTTACAAAAATAAAAATCTGGAATGGGAAAGAGAGAAAGGCACATTGAGAGCAGTGGGCCTCAGTTTAGAGGTTGGTAGTTTATTCCTCAGGTAATACTGGCAGTTCTTGCACGTGGGAAGTCATAAATAGTCATAAATCTCTTTGTTCATAAAATGGCCTGGGTTGGAAGGGACCTTCAAGATCATCCAGTTCCAACACCCTGCCATGGGCAGGAACACCTTCCACTCTCCCAGGTTGCTCCAAGCCCCATCCAACCTGGCTTTGGACACTTCCAGGGATGGGGCAGCCACAGCTTCTCTGGGCAACCTGTGCCAAGGCCTCCCCACCCTCACAGTAAAGAATTTAATTCTAATATCCAATGTCAACCTACTCTGTAGGTTTTATATTACCATTGCTTGGTAAAACTTGTAGGGAAACTGCTGATGTCAGTCAAGGAACCTGACATTTTTATCTGTAGTGTTCCTAATCTAATAGATTTACTCCTCTTGATTTCACATCAAATTTCTGAAAATATTGTGACTCAACAGGAACACAAAAAGCACTATAATATGATACCTGTTGACAGAACTGATTAAGACTAAAAACCGAGTAAAGTAAGTACCCCAGTACGTGTCAGAGGTCACTGAAAAAGTGTATTCAAGGCTGCTGATGTGAAGCAGCTCAATATTCTGTTCTCTACGATGTTTTTAAAAGCGAGTTGCTCTGTAATGGAATCCTCTTTTCATCGGACTGTCACCACTGACTGTTCTATTACGTGTTCAATTATCACGTATTTTAAAAAATATGACTTGTTCTGAAGGATGATGGTTAAAAAAAAATGAAACCATGGAAGTTTGGGAAAACGTTGTAGCTGTTACCCAGTATGCCACCTGGCTTCCCTATTGTGAAGCAGGGCAGTTATTGCAGAGTTCCTATTTTATGCAAAGGCATAGCTCTTTTATTTTGCCTCAAAGGATGGGTAATTTCCATTTTAAAAGCAAAACATTCACTTGACCTCCGTAGTTGTTTTGTGTTGGAAAAGACCGAATCACCCAGATTTAGAGCTGCTGGTAATGCTTCCCCTTCCACAGATGGGTGGCTTCCTCCCTCTTTACAGCGTGTGCTGCATTTTAGTCAGTACATGACCAGACATCACATTCACACTGATAGGAAAATTCACATTGGTTATGTACAAGAGGAAAGAGGAGGACAGAAAAGAGCAAGAGAATGATGTATAATGAGGATTTCAGCAAAGTGCCTGCCTGGTCTGGATGCAATGCCATGCTAATATATAACCTTAATGATGATCCCCGTGTAGCCCCTTTTTTTTTTTACTGGAAATGTCAACCGTTTCTTCCTGTGTAAAAGCCATGATGCTTATTTTTGTTTTGCCCAGTTTCACCTAAAAAGATGCATCACAAAACCTCCTCAGGTGCTTAACATTCGTGTTAAAGCCGTGGTTATTAATCAGAGTGAAAATGAGCAGAGCGGCCTCGTTTCGTGAAGCTTCTCAGTGTTGTGCAAGGTAAATAATTCCAGTGGTATTTTCTCCCTCTAGGAAGCGTGGGGACATGTTTTATTATTCACCACGGTATTCTGATGAGACAAACCAGTCTCTGGGCTTCAGCAAGCGAGGCAACTGCCTGGGGCAGAGGCTGCCAGAAGGGCTTGAGCATCCTTGGCCTCACTCCCTGTTTTCCCACAGCACAGGCGAGCCCGGGGGAGGATTTAGCAACAGTTTGCATTCCACAATCACACGTGGCACTGGGAATCTGCAGTGCACACCTCTGCTTTTTTTAAATTTAATTGTTTATTTGTTTGTTTGTTTGTTTTTTTGCTGCTGTGGAAGATAATAATCACTTGAGGTGTTGCTGTGTGATGGGTTGGTTCGGGTCAGGACCATCAAAGAAATTTCTCTGCGCTCCACCAAGGTCTCAGGTGCATCGGGTGTGTTGTCCTCCACTGTTCCTCTGGGATTTCTCCTGTAGTTTTTTGTCTAAGGAGCAAACATAACATGCTGGTGCATCTCTCAGCCCAAAAGCTGCCTGCCCTTCAGAAGGAAGGGAGCTTTGCATCACTCTCTGCTGAGCAGACCTTGAGAAAAATTACCTTAGTAAAGATTGAGCACCGTGGGACTGTGACCTGTGTGTGTGTGTGTGTGTGTACAGAGACAGGTAAAGGGAAGGCAGAGGAGAGAAAGATGAATGGGAGAGTGTTCCTATTAATTGCTCCTTGCTGAAAAACCTCTACTTGGAGAGATGCTTCAGCAAGAGGTGACAGCACCAGAATATGAATGGGGACAGTGTGGTCTTTATGCTGCCCTTTGTAAATGGATTATTGCCTTCTGGCTGTGGTTTACTGTCACTGGCGTGTTCTGCTTGTGAGCAGAAGGTTGTGCCTTCCAAGCAATTGTCTAAAAATGGAAAATCTCTTTCCCATATTTAAAAAAACAAGAGACTCTGGCTGGTTTTGTGCAAACAAAATATGCACAGAGGTAGACAGTGGCTTCATATAACGTGGTTATCTTTGAATTTTGCTTTTAAAAAAAGCAAGCAGAATTTGGAACATATTTCAGTGTGGAGGTCAGAGAAATGTGTGTCTTGTCTAATGATAAGCAAAGGACATCTGGTTATACCATCCATCAGTCTATTGCCTAAAGCAAGAGATATTCAAGTTTGACATGTCTGTTTTGGGAGAGGGAGGGAGGAGAGGAGGGATAGCAGCCTGTTTTATCAAAATGCAGGAGCTGAAGTTGGAGGTTTCCTTTGTTTTGGTTTGTGGTTCCCCCCCCCCCCCAAATTACTTTTAATTTACACTATTTACTGTGCTCACTCCTTGCAAGTGTTACCCAAAAATCTTATCACCTAATGCCACCCAAAAGATTAAAATATAAATTACCCAGAAAATGAATTTAAAATGATTTGAACATTAAGAATATTTGAACACTGGTTTGTTGTTTTATTATTCTAGCTTTAGATTTCAAAGGATTCTAGAAGTGATAAGTTCCTTCTCATTAATATTCAAAAAATATCCTAATAGATAAAAACCCTTCACTTAAAGATATTGACTGTTCTCACCTGGATTTGAACATGGGTCAGAATGTCAGTCCAGCTTGCTTATGATTATAGTTACTACTATATTATTGATTAATTCACAATATATTTATTGTGTTGTTAATCTCAATAAAAATAAGAATCATTGAGAATTAAAAAATAGTTCATAGTTCCTAATCAGTATTTTGTGCTACTAAAATGTGTTATTTTGTAGCTTCCTGATATTTGCTGTGCAATCTGTTCATACAGATTTCTAACTTTTTAAAATGGAAAAATGGGAAAAAAAGTAGTCTTTTTCTTCTTTAATTTTTCTTTTTCATTTTTCTTTTTCCTTCAGAAAATATTCAGGAATGTTTTGCACTGTGACATTTCTTTCAGATCGTTACTTACATCCCTTTTAAAGTAGTCTTTTGACACCAGGGAAGTTCCTTGTTGCCTGGGTTTTGTTTTCTTTTCTTTTCAGATGAAGAATTCCTTTAGAACAGGCTTCTTGGTTTTATATCTAAATCTCTTTGAACGCTCCCGATTCATTTTATGGATTTGCTTATTGCAGCCTGCTTTGTGTTTCCTCATTTGAAAGGAACCTTCTAGAAACCTCAGTCCAGGCTGGATGGGGCTCTGAGCAACCTGGGCTAGTGGAAGGTGTCCCTGCCCATGGCAGGGGGCTGGAACTGGGTGTTCTTTAAGGTCCCTTCCAACCCAAACCATCTCATGATTCTGTGAGTTTATGATTTAGCTCCTCTGTGGTGCCACTGAAAATCTGTTGTGTTCATTCCATGGAAGGCTTGGTCAGAAATGGATGAAATTGGTTTTTAGAGGGATTTTAGAATCAAATTACTAGTATCAAATTTTTTGCTGTAAAAGCATTCTCTGAACATAAGTGAAAACCTTCCTCTGAAGCTCAAACCTTCAGCATCAAAACATACCTAGTTCAAGACAGATGCAGTTTTGAAAATCTTATTGTTTAAAGATAACTTATTTTTTTTTTACAGCTACAATTTGTTTTCTGTCTGTGTATTGGTAGAAAGGGCAAATATAAGTTTGTACTTGAGCATTTAATAGAACTGGCTGTGGCAATGACTGATTTGGTTCTTTAGTAATAGGTGAAACAAGTCTGTAACTGGGCTTTTATTGCAGCTGCATGAATAATGAAATTTTTGTTCAGTTTGCTTACAAAGCCAAATAAACACATCAGTTTTTAAGGTTAGTTTGTTTTTCTTTTTTTTTTTTTTACAATATGAACCAAAATCTGCTTTTTCCAATTTTTCCCCTGGCTGAGATGTACAAAAGATATCAGGCTTCCTGTGAGCCTCACAAAATATTTATCACACTGAAGGAAAACCTTTGTCTGCCCTATCAGCATATATTCAGCTAAAGCAATAAACTGCAAAGGATTAGATTTGAACACAACTGATTGATTTTGGTATCTAACACTGAATGTCTTACTGCATATTATGCTCTTCAAAACTGCACTTCTTTTGCCTCAGACCCATTTTGAAACCTATTTTGAGCCATAAATCTCCTCTAGTTTCTCTGGCTCCTTAGGCAGATGTCCGTCTGTCTTTCCCCCCCCCTGTTTTTTATAGCACTGATGAAACCATTCCCACTTTTCCATTTGTACTGTAGTGAGCCCCTCTTACTGCCTGCTGTGGGAACAGTTTCATAATCATAAATATTGTGGTCTCCTAGTTTGCAGACGTAAAAAATTATAATAAGCAAAGACCAGAACTAGTCTGTTTTGTTTCTGTTCATCACTTGCTACTGAGACAGGGATTTATAAAATCCCCCCAAAAGATAAGTAACTTAATTTCTGGCCTTTCAGAGATTAATCTCTGCACTTTAAATGCAAATGTTATTATTTCTTTTATATTTAAATGAAAATTAGCATTTCAATAACAGGTGCTGCTGGGGAAGCTGGGGCTTTCTTTCCCCTCCTCCCCAGTGTCTAAAGTTAGAGAACTAAAATCTTGTAGAAAATAGATATTGCAAGCATCCCAAAACATCCTTGCTCTGTGTAGGTAATGAAGTCATAGGCTTTGTGACCCATATCTTGTGAGAGAAGAGTGATTTTCATTATACAGTGTGTTTCAAAATATACGTAGTTGCATTTTTTTCCCCTTTTAAGGTTTAAGCTGCTGGAAGTACAGCTTTTGCTTTGCTCAGGATGCTGGTAAAGTGTAAAAACTTGATGCTGAATTAAATTGTAGAATAGAGGAGCGGGTGTTTGTGGGTGGTTTTGGAGGACTTTTAAAAATGTGATGCACCAATACACAGGTAAAGATAAAAACCTTGTAGCTGGGGAAAAAAAAGTGGGAAACATAAAGATATGCCATTGGAGAGGTCATATAATCTTAAAACTTTGCCCCAAGTAATACATCATTGACTAAATTAAATGAATTAAAAGCAAAACTCCACTTACTGCTTTATAACATGCAAACTCTAAGAAAGACATTGGGTTGGGCATTAGAGCTTCTGAATAAATTAAAAAAAAAAATCTCATTTCCAAGGGAAAACATTTTTCTGACTTGTGCATCTTAGTTAATCAGAAGAGGTTTGCAAGCCACCCTCCTATGAACTTAAAAAGAAGAGTATCTCATGTGGTTATAATAAATAGAAAAAAGCCTAGAGGTGCTTTATATTTAAGCAGTGCTCTTGTGTTGTTACAAAGGCACAACTAATTAGCACAACAACAGTGGCAACTCAAGGATTCTGTTTCAGTAATGGAAGTAAAAGCTGGAACCCCCAGGACCCAAAAAAAGGTCCCTGAACCTCACAGGTTCTCCTGGTTCCCTCTGACTGAGGGCAGCAGTCAGAGATGTGTAATGATGGCAATATTTTGTGTAGAAAGGAAAGCCCTTCCCCAAACCACGGAGCAGTTTTAGCCCTGGGTGTTTACCTGCTGCCCTCTTGCCTTAAATAAGTCAGCTCAGGCGTTGCAGTTGCAGTTTAGTTTCAAAAGAAGAGCAAATTCTTTCCCAAAACAGACTTTTGTGGGAGCATCCGCGCGTGTCAGGCTGAGGAGGAGTCTCTGAAGGACAAGTGGAAGGAGGTATTAGGGCACAAAAAGGATTGCAGAACCCAAGAGAGGACAAAACCCTTACAATATGACCATAGTGCTTGAGTTGGAGATGTCTGGTGAGGGAAGAAAGCTGGAGAAGGGACATCAGCTCCAAACTTTGGATGAGGGGCCGCTGCTCAGGGCAGGTTCAGCTGGATGCAAGGTGAGAAGGTAGCAGGGAGAGTGTCTGAGCTGAGGACAGGAAAAGGGAAACTCCAGCCAGGATGTAAATGATGGATTTGGAAAGGTTTAGGATGGAAAGGTCTTCAGGTGGACAAAGCAAATGGGTCGTGGAGTTTAATGAAATGATCAGTGGTGTGAAGGGGCTCAAGGTAATTAATTTTAAAGGTGAGCTTGTACTCCCACACGGAGTGGATGGGCAATGGGTGGATGTTTTAGTGCATTCAGCATAAGAAAAATAGGTTTCTGTTTTCTTACCTCCGCAAAAGTCAGAGTTTTCTACACTTTGTAAGCCCCTTTTTACACCACAGTGCTTGCTGGCAATTAGTCAATCCCTTGTTTCTGACTTGAATTCTTGCTTCTTGTGTTCCAACTTTTACCATTGTGGGGTAACTATGCTACTGTGGTAGGGTCACCAGAGTAAAATAAAGGTTAAAAATGCAGGTGGCCTCAAGACAGACCTCCTTTTAGAACAAAATGTTGATGCCAAAGTGTATCAGTTCTGTTTGTTTTGATGGAGACATTGACAAAAAATACAGGTAGAGACACCAAGTATGCTTACAGACTTAAATGTGGCAGACTTTTCTGAGGGTTCTTACACTGAAATGTGTATCTTTGAGACACTGTCACTGGTCACCAGAGAGATCAGTGCCTGCCCCTCCTGAGGAAACCATAGACTTTTACATCTCTGAATTTTTAGTGAAGGCAGTTCTTGGGCTCTTTGTGCAGCAAAAGCTGCCTGGGCCTAGGAAGCAACATTTTTCTGCATATATTTGTTGTGAAAGATTTCATCAAGCACAATAGAAAGCAAGGTTTATGAAGAAGCTCAGTGCTCTACAGAGGAATCAGGACTGAGATCCCTCATTTTTTCTTGTGGAATTATTCTTCCCTTCCTGCTAGAGCTGACACTGAGACAAGACCACTATTTTTCTCCCTTGCACTGCTACCATTATATTTTAATAATTACCTGGGATATGTTCTGCATTTTGAACGTGCAGAACAAACAATCTCCAAAGAAAGATCTTTTCTTTTTTTGCTGCCTTTTCCCTCCTGTGATAAATTTCAATTCCCTTCTGCTTCTTGATGTGTTTTTTGAAATAGGAGAGTGCAAGGATGCACCTCACAGACACCTTGCCAGCAGCTAAATCATGCTGGACTTACTTCCAGTCCCTTCTGAAATGATAGGATTTATGGCTGGTCCTTGCAAGTCACCTCTCTGATGTGTAGGCATTAGTTGGGATTTTTTGTTCATTCAAAGGTGTGTAATTCTTTTCTGAAATTGCCTTATCTATAATAGTGTGGGGAATAGTTTGTTAGTTACATTCTAAATGAGGAGGGATTTGAGGGATGTTCACGGGACTAGAAAAGTAGCTCTAAATATTTCATAGTTTTTTTGTACAGACAATCACTTTTTATGTTAATCTGCCTGAGGATTTGCTGGAGGAGGTGGGTAAAGAATGGCATCTTTCAAAACAAGCAAGGTGGAAATACTGCCTTAGGGGAACAACAAATTCAGTTTGTTAACCACAGGTTAATGAAATGCAGATTCAAATCTTCTGTACCTGTCCCTTTCCAGGACCCCAAGTGCCTCAAAGGGATTGTTTAGATATTCCCTACTTAAAAGCCTTTTCTGTCCAGAGATGTATGAATTATGGAGTTAGGTTTGGATGTAACATTTTTACTGATTACTGTGAAGAAATTGAGCCTAAACTTTTGGGACTGTGGCCAGTTGCCAGCCCTTGCAGGTAACTGTGCATCCTTGCCAAGTGGTTTTCCTTGAGATCACTTGTCTAGTGATAATATTTTTCTATTCCACCTAAAAATTGACTTTGAAAATCATGTGACCTCTTGCTATTGTTCCTGGCAAAGAAATGCATATTCTTTGTCCCCTCACGTTTTGCAATCTCTGCTTTGTGCTTTACTTTGGTGGTTTTTTTGGTGATATCCAGGTAACAAGCAGTGCAGCTGCTGCAGACCTTTTATGCCATCAGGTTATACTGTATTTTAAACTCTCCTAATTCCCAAAGCTACGTTAATTCTTTCCTTGGCTTATGCTCTAGTTCTTCCATGTTATAGGATCTGTTGATCTGTCTTATTTGGTTTTTGCTTACATTTGTGCCTCTGCACATCTTGTAGAGGCATCTCCTGGGAAACATCTTCTCTTTGTTCGTGTTTTAGTCTTGAAATCAGCACTTGAACGTGGCTGTATTTTACAGATTGGTTATTTTGCTATAATTAAGCTTCATGAATATGAAGATTCATGTAGTATTCCCAGGGTGTCCTAGGAAGTTAGGTTGAGCAATATGATTTTGTTTCATCTCTCTGTAACCCATCATCATGTCATTTTTTGCTAAATTGAAATGCCATATTGATTCTTGGGAAATACAGAGTGTGTACTTGCCAATTTTTGTTTTTATTTTTAAGCCTGAGTAGATGAACTGTGACAATTGTTTTCTGGAGAGCTGAGACAGAAGTTTGCTGGGGGAGAGAAGGGGGAAATAAGGTCAATGAAAACCTTAAAATATATTTTTTTTTTTTTTCAAATTTATCCTAATACTGAAATTTAATAAAATGTATGGTGGTAAATTGAAATTTTTACTGAATAAAGCCACTGACCAGAAGTTTTGAGACTTGATTATATTTTTAGGACTATCCTTGTCTTTCTGTGTGTTTGTTTGGGAGAGAGGCACTCTCTGTCTCTCTAAATTTTGCCTTGTTTCTGCCTTGCTCTCCATCTCTATTTCCCCTCTATTTTGATTTATTTTTTATTTATTTATTTTTTTCTTTTTAAGATTTTCTGGGCAGGTACCACCTTTCATTACATGTGTGTACAGCAAGCAGTACAAAGGACACCAATCTCAGCTTGCTTTTAGGCAGCAGTGTCATGAATATACTGACAATAGGAAACTCAAAGGTCTGTTTGTGGAAGTGTTTCTGTGTTTCCTATGTGGTGGAGTGGTTATTTGTTTATTGATTTCAGCAGAAGAATGAGTAGAAATAAATCCAGTCAAACTGGACACAGTGCTTAAGGTTGAATGAAGACATCTGAGTTCCAGCAGAAGTCTTGCTGGACCCTTGTTGATGATAAAATATAGGTTTGTAATTATTTTTTTGCCCTGTTACTTTGCCTCTGTAATTATTTCCTTTGTGATTTACTCTCTTTGCAATGTATTAGTGATTTATCAGAAGCTCTGATGTGAAAATTAAAGCTTTGCAATTACTTGGCTCTTTGGAAAATGCTCCTCCATCCTATAGTTGGCTGAAACCTTAAAAGTGGCATTTAAGTTTTTATAAACAAATTACTTATGTGACCAAATGTTTTTATTTCCTTTGCTGAGAATGGAATTCCTTCATTCAGGTCTTGGGAAATTTCTGAATATGTTGAGCACAAGTTTATCCTCTGAACAGGAGTGATCCAAGGCCCCAGCAAAATCCTGCTTTGGTATCATGTTGACATAAGAAAAGATCAGTTTTCTCTCTACCAAATTTCCATTAAAAATGTAGCAGTGAAGAAGGAAGAGGTTTAGAATTACTCTCAAAATGTATCATGTAAAAGTAAAGGAACATAGTTGCCTTCTATAAATCTAAGTGTATATATAGCTATAAATAATTTTTTAAAAAAATTTTATTTTCCAGGCAGACATTGTGACTTCAAAATTTGACCTTCAGCAAGTGCTTTCAACCCTCCCAAATTAACTGGAGTATTCCAATGCTTGAGATGACCTGCTTTTTTTTTTTTTCCCCTTCAATAATATTTCTGACTCAAAACCTGCTATAATTAGTTAATAGATAATTATATGTAGTTCTGCATAACTTGCTGATCACTTCCATAAGTTTCATCTCGTTTATATTCCAGATACAGTTGTAGCTTTCAGCAAAGTGCAATTGCAGGGTACGATAGGGAGGTCTGGTACTAATCAGATTTACTCATTCCCTCAAAATATAGTACAGAACATTAATTTCATGCTAATTCAAAATGTATTAGCCAACTGCCAGTTCCATTCTGAATCACAGACAGGCTGATCTGGGAATAAAAAAAAAAAGAGAGAGAGAAGAAAAAAAAAAACCCCACAACAAAAAAAAACCCAAACAAAAAGCCCCCAAACCAAAGCACTGAAAGATGGCAACATAATTTTCAGTTTTATGAAAAGTATATTTTGTCAGAAAATCTGATCCTGCTCTTTTTTTCCCCCCCTTTATTTTTTTTTTAAATTCAACGTTAGAAAAGGAGTAATGTGATAATGGACTGTAACATTAAGTAATCGACTTAGTGTCATGAAAGTAATTAAAAACATTTATCAGCATACAAAAACTACACAGAACTTCATTAACTAGATTACAAAAACCGCCCCCAGGCCACACCTCAAATTAATATGTACCACAATATTCCTTCACCTTTGGGTTCAACATTAAGGGTCAAGTAGAGAGGGCAGAATTTAGGTTCTGCTTCCTTCTCCATGTCTTAGGATAGCCCAAAGAATGGAAACTAGTGAGGATTTGCCATGTGTGATGTGCCACCCTCAAGGGGAGGGGAGCACACAAAGTTTGTGGGTGCTTGTGGTCGAAAGGAATGACAAAAGCCAGAGGGTCTGCAGAAGAAACGGTGTTTTATTAGTAAGTTATGTACTTAGGATGGAAATTGGTGTAATTAATCCCTTATTTTATAGTGTAAACACGTGGTGGTGGGTTTTGAATAAAGGAGTATGGTGAAAGGGAAGAGAGAAAGGAAAATTAGAGAGAGAAAGGAAAAAAGAGAAAGGAAGGAAGAAAAAGAAAGAACAAGAGACAGAAAGAGAGAGAAAGAAGGGAGAAGGAGAGAAAGGAAGGAAAAAAGAAAAAAGAAAAAGAGAAAGAAAAAGAAAAAAAAAGAGAAAAAGAAAAAGAAAAAGAAAAAGAAAAAGAAAAAGAAAAAAGAAAAAAGAAAAAAGGAAAAAGAAAAAGAGAAAAAAAAGAAAAAAGAAAAAGAAAAAGAGAAAGAAAAAGGGAAGGGAAGGTTTGGGAAGGGAAGGTTTGGGAAGGGAAGGTTTGGGAAGGTGAAAGGAAAGGAAAGGAAAGGAAAGGAAAGGAAAGGAAAGGAAAGGAAAGGAAAGGAAAGGAAAGGAAAGGAAAGGAAAGGAAAGGAAAGGAAAGGAAAGGAAAGGAAAGGAAAGGAAAGGAAAGGAAAGGAAAGGAAAGGAAAGGAAAGGAAAGGAAAGGAAAGGAAAGGAAAGGAAAGGAAAGGAAAGGAAAGGAAAGGAAAGGAAAGGAAAGGAAAGGAAAGGAAAGGAAAGGAAAGGAAAGGAGGAAAGGAAAGGAAAGGAAAGGAAAGGAAATAGAAAAGAAAAAAAAAGAAAATAGAAAAGAAAAAAAAAGAAAATAGAAAAGAAAAGAAAAGAAAATAGAAAAGAAAAGAAAAGAAATAGATCACCAGTCCTGGCTCCAGTATTGATCCAGCTGATAGGATGTCCAGGGACACACAGCAGGGTTTCACAGGGTACCTTTTAATAGATAAGTTTTCTCCACCCTGGAGAGAAGTTTCTTGCTTTCTATGCAAATTAGTTCTCGTACACCTAACACAAGTCTGTTCTTCCAGACCTTTCTGGAAATGTGTCAGAGGCTTCAGGGGTCTTGAGTGGTCTTGGACCCCCCCTACAATCCATGCCCACTGCTCAACCTCATTCCTGCACTTGCTCTTTACTGTGTTCTGCTCATCTCCAGCAGCCAAAACAAGGATGTTTGTCCCAGAAAAGTGCTGCCCTACCTTGGTGTGGCCCTTTCTCTGTCCACATCCTGTCCTTTGTGACAGTGTGTTCTTACCAACACTCCTTGGATGGCTCCTGGATGGCTGCTTGGATATCAGTGTTTGAGACATACCCAGTAGCCCCTCATCTCCCAGCCTTCTACACCATAGAATGATGAGAGGTTGGAAGAGACCTTAAAGATCATTTTGTCCCAACCCCTTTGCCACAGGCAAGGACACCTCCTCCTAGACCAGGTTGCCCAAGGCCTTATCCATGGCCAGGAACACTTCCAGGGTTGGGGCATCCATGCTGCCAGCTATGGAACTAATCACTTTTGGAAGAAGGAATACCAACAGTGATCAAAATCAGGTGGAACAAAGATGTTTATCTCAATAAAATAGGCTTGGTTTGATGGGTGGGCTGCTTTAACATAACTGAGCACGGGCCCATGCTCTTGGGATCAAAGGATGTGTGTCCAGCACATAGGCTGGAATGGGGTTCACTTAGAATGTGCTCTGGAGTTGTGTGCACACAGCCTGCCCTGCACTGGTGTGCTGAGATTATTAAACTACCATGGGATTAAGTGAATATTAAGTAGAATTGAAAACACGATAATATTTTTTGCTTTTAGCTTTGGTGAAACGTGCAGCTTAATTCTGTATTCTGGACTGTGAAATGCCTGAGGCAGTCCAGAATATGATCTGAGTTTTGGAAAAAAACTATCCCAAAATGAGAGAACTGGAGGAGTTTACTCTTCAGCTTCTTACTGCTCATCAAGGCAGAAATTATTTGTTCACAGCTGGCAAGTATTGCCAGTGGCTAGAAGGACTGTGGTGATAAAACCAGAGCTAGTTACAGTGACAGTGGGAATAAATGCAAGGTTTTCACAATGAAAACAATCCTTTAACAATTAGTGTTTATGTCAAGGTGCAGTGACTTGCAGAAAGATGTGCTGTAGCACAGCCAGAAATTATGAGCTTCGATCACCGGGGTAAATCCGTGAGCTGTGCTGACACAGATGATTATTCCTGTTCCTCAGAGCAACGAGTCTCCCTTCAAAAGAGAATTAAAAAGAATCCTGGTGTGGCTGCTGTCCAGGGTACTGACGCCAGGGGAATTTTTATCATTAAACGGGAAAATTCTGTTTAAAAACTTTAAATATGTCAGTTTGATATAGAAACACGCGTTGAACATGGAAATAATTACACTTATGTCACCCTCCCATGGGTTAATATATTTACTTCTGAGAATATTTCTTTTTATTGTACACCCCCCACCCTTCCCAATGGCTCCTGATTTTCTGCCTTTCTCCATGGGCTGAGGTGTTTAATTCTGCGTGTAAACGTTTGTCTATTCATTGTCCAAGCATGGAAAGATGCATAAATTGTGCAAAAAAAATTAATTTTAAAATAATAACCTTATTTCTGTCCTAGAGTGAACAACTTCTCAAGGACTGGTTTTGATGTATTATCCATGTCAGCTGTAAAGAAAGCTTTGCAGAGAAGAGATGGTCCAATCTGTCACGCTATATTAAAAATAGTTCCTCTTGTGATGTGCACTAGTGTTCTGCAGGGGTGGAGCTGAGAATCCTCCCCTCATTCTGCTTTTCTGAAGGTAAATTGTAAACTGGATTTCAGAAGTGCTGCCAAACCTCTGAAATATCCTTGTCAGGCAGTGATTTCTGCATGGAAGTTGGAATGCAGGATGGACTCCACAGAATGTGACAGTGTACACGTGTTGTCCTGTCCTGCAGCTCATTTGTTCTCTCTGGAAAGTAATAATTTTGTTCTTTTCAGAAATATTTGGAAGAAAATGTTCTTTCACTGAGT
The DNA here is from genome assembly GCF_009829145.1 of Chiroxiphia lanceolata. Classification (NCBI taxonomy): domain Eukaryota; kingdom Metazoa; phylum Chordata; class Aves; order Passeriformes; family Pipridae; genus Chiroxiphia; species Chiroxiphia lanceolata. Next base: position 4,120,649 of record NC_045638.1, on the reverse strand, counting down.
TGTGATCAAACATTTTCTGTGCTTCTTATGTTTGCCTTTTGGCTTTGCTGTCTCTCTTTGGCTTGGGAAGTCACAATATCTGAGAGCCCAGAGAAGGTCACGCCCTGGACATGTGTCAGCCTTGATTGTAATACCATGCTTCATTCCTGACTTCTCTTTACCCTGAGGACAGGCAGGCAGGAAGACCATATTTAATATCAGAATTAGCTCTCCTAAAGCAATCGTGTTGGAGAAAAAAAAAAAAAAAAGACACAGGCAATTGATGGTGGTAATATTGCAAAAATAAACTGCCCTGCCCTCTGGAAAGCGTGTGGAGGAAACTGCAGGAATTGTTCAGGCCATCTTTTTGCACTGAACTACATAATAATGCAATTTAGTCCAATCTTGTCAGCTTGGGGAGGTACTAAAAAAATAATGCATCTCCAGCTTGTTTGACAGCCCAGTGACTGATAGAATAAGTGACAGTCCCTTTGTGCTCAGTGCACACCAGGGAGTGCCCAGAAACTTTGGAAAACAGAGAGAAATGCAGAATCATCGGTGGGTTGTGGAGCTGAAGGACTGGTGGCATCACTGGGACATAAAGGGGGCAAGTAGAAATGGACCTGGGAAACAGTGAAAGCAGAAGTAATTAAAACAAATAAAAAACAACAGTGGTTTTTGGTTGCAGATGAACAACAGCCTGAGAGCACCATGTAGTGGCCTGAGTTTGATGTGACTGATTTGGACAGTCAGGGGCTGTGGATGCAGTTCAGAATAGCAGTAAAATAAATAGAAATAGGTTGTCTTCATAGCTGCTGAACTTATGAACCTATAGCTTAATGAAGGTGTTTTCCATATCTGCTGTTATTGTTTTCTTTCGTTGGGTTTGTTTGTTTGATTGTTTGTTGCTGCTGTTTTGTTGGGTTTCTTGAGTTTATATTTTGGGTGCCAATTTAAAGAAAATAGACATTTTACCTGAAAAAAAAAAATAAATAGGGAACTAAAACGAAGCATGATTGTTACAAATTGCAGCACCATAATTTTGACAGAATTATCTTGAGGGATTTTGTTTTTCCTGCAAACCTTCTGGGCCAAAGCTGTAGTTTGAGCTCAGAACTTTCCAGGTTTCATGATATTTATTACACTCAGCATGCAAATGTGCACTGAGCTCTATTACAAGACTTGATGTGTGACTGTGACAGTTTGTGTCACCTCAGGTACGTGAATGATGTTACTTTTCCTTCTTCCTTGGACGGAAAGGGGCAAAGTTTAGTCACACAGACCTAAATACATCCATCAAAATGGAAGCGTTGGATAAGCAGGCTTCATATAGAGTGGAGACAGCTTAGGTTTTCTAAAATAAGATTTAGGCTGGGAGGGGATACCTCAGAGGCCGAAAGCAGACCTTGTTCCTGTGGAATTTTCCAGTTTATTTGAAATCTATCTGAGTAGGACTAGAGAGCCTTTGTAGCTGTTTTGCAGTGCCTCTGATGAGGCAGCAAAAAGCAGTTTTCCTTTCAGTTCTTTCCTAACCACACCTGGAGTCTGAGACATTCCCAACACATTGACTTGGAGTTTGAACAGTTCCTGTGATCTGGTTACAACCCTAACAAACCTCTGAAGTGCTTTAAAGAACATTTTGTACTGCTCAGTGTTAGAAATGCATAATTAAATCTTACAAATTTCAAGAAGTCTCTAAACAAAGTGGATTCTCATTCTTTGCTTGAAATATTAGTTTGTATTCACTGTGCCAAATGTTTTTGTCATTGCATTACCAATTAGATACATGAGGTCACTGAAGTGATGTGAACTTTAGATTTGCTTCTAGAACTGAATTTAAACTCTTGTCCCTGAGTTACCTGCAGATATTCTCATAAAATAGTTCAAATATAAGTATAAAGTCTAAGATGGAAGTACATATGTGATGGTGAGGGTTCAGTAGCATTTAATTGATAGGCTTAAATGACAACTCTGCCTGTCCTTCAGACAGACCACCACTGGAATCATGACTCCATCTGATGTCTTTGATGTTCTTGATAAGATATAACCTCGATAGCAAAGGTCTGATGTTCTTGGGGGTGGGGGCAACAGCTCAGGGGCCACTGAAATGTGGGGTAGTGGTTGGCCTGTGCTTCCTTTTTCCGCTGTCAGGGCACTGGCAGAGAGGTGATTTTAGTTAGGAAGAAATGTCAGCAAGCTGCAGACAGGGTTTACTCAGCTAAAATTTTGGAAGTTCTCACAGAGAACACATCTTGGATGTCCCTGTATTTACATGTGTGCTACTCCATCCTTTCTATTTTACCTTTTGCATACCTGGGATAATGGTATCACAAACAGTGGTCCCTGATGGGATATTAATGGGAGCAGGCTAGTTTAACAGATCTCCCATTTGTACTGTGGTAGTTCTGGGAAGTCAACCAGATTCACTCTTGCTGACAAATACTTACATAAATCCACCCATAAATCCACCACACTCCTATTTTCTGCCATCAGTTCAGTCAGGATGTGTTATTTACCTGATAGCCTTTTTTTTTTTTTCCTTCAGTTAACCTTGTCTGTCTTGCTCAACTCTCTCCATATGAAATATATTTGAAAGCTGATTTATTCTGTACTAGATAGGGAGTACAAGGAGGCTCCAATTCTATGCATCATTCAGATTCTTTTTATTAAATCAGCCACATATATCAATAATCAAAAGAAAGACAATTTTCCAATTCTGGGGACTGCTCAGCTGAGTCCTCAGCTGTATAATCCAGTTTCTGTGTTCAATTTCCCAGGAACTCATTGCCTTTGAAGCTGAGAATCCTTTCCCAGCTTTGCATCTTTATCTAATGTCAACCTTCCTACTTATCCACAGCCCTGTATGAAATATGGAATACACTTTGCCCTTTAAAATGGACTTTGTTTAGCTTGGCTGTCTCTGTGTTTCTTTAGGCACATATTTGTATTTACCCAGACATATTCCAGGGAAGGCATTAACATACCAGTTCCCATATGGTTGACAGAGAACACTGTGAGTCATTCAGAAATACCAGGTAAATAACATTGTGTGGCTTTGCTGACTCAAGGATACCACCTTGCTTTCATTTTTCTGTTAAGGTATGAAAAAGGTGTGATACACTCCTTTCTTGATATGCTTTAGGTCTGGTCTGTGCTATCAAATTTAGTTGCCACATTTTTTTTTTCTCAATTGAAACCTTCCCAAAATCAGTTGCAAGCAACATGACCTATGGGGTAGCATCTTCACTCTTTATCTCCTCACTCCCCAAGTTCTCCTGTGACAGTCAGTCAGTGGTGAGGTGCTTGTATGGATGAGCTTTGCAACAAAGCTGTGGTTGTGAACTTTTCTGCTGCACCCCTATTTAAAGAAAGAACACTGTGAAATCAGGGATTTCAAATCTTAATTTGATCATGACTCTGACTTTGCCTTCCAACTCTTCAGCACAGAAAGCGTGGCTAAAATTCTGCTTGTGCCTGCCAGGGGAAGTAAATATTCACCCACAGTTATTCCGTTCTGACCTTGAAGAGCAAACAAGCCAAATATATATATAGATCTTCATGAAAAATCTCCATGAAAAGAACATCTGATGATAATTTCTTTCTCTTTTCTGAGGCAGGGGTCATAATTCAGTCCTGGTAGGCAGAGAGTGAATCAGCAGAAACCTTCTTTGGCTGTTCCTGGAGGAGACGCTGCACCTTTGACAAAGGACCTCATTTTATTTAATCGTGCTGGAAAGTTCATTTCTCAGCTTGCTTTTTGTACTCCAGGGCAGGAGCAGCTGGTTGTTTTTCTTTATCTAAGAACGCTTCTGCTTATAAAATCCCCCCCAAAAATGAAGTGACCTTTAGTGCTCAGCTGTATTTCATGGCAGCGAAGAGAGTGAAACGCTGATCCCGAGGAAAAATCTTCAGAGTCATCACCTGGTTTAGATCAAATCAGAAGATCTGAGCTTAGCTCCTGACTTTTCCACTGGTCTTCTCTACGACCTTTAGGTAGGGAGATAAATAAATGGGACACAACTAACTGCCCTCTAGGTATTTTGCAAACCCTGCTGGGTACCAGCCTGGATCTCTTAGGTGCAAGTAGGATGATGTTTCTGAAGGTGTTGGCCACCACCACGTGGCTCATTTCCCTTTGGGATTTCTGTCTGTTCCTGTCAGGAATGTGCTGGCTACTAATAAGTGGAATGAAAAATGCCTCTGTTCTACATTTTTTCCCCGTGTCTAATTATGCCTTTTACTTTTCTCACAGCAGCCAGGGGAATGAAATGCTCCTGTGTGTGACAGTGGACTAGTTCATAATGAAGCAAGTTTTTCCAAATACCTTAGATTTTGACAATTTTTTTTTCCCCTCCAGAAAATGGCATGTTAAAACGCTTCTGGCTGGCTGAAAAGTCTAAGTACTGTATTTGTCAGAAATTTCTGCAGGAACCTGACAGAACAATGGTGCAATGTGTGACACAGTACAATTAGTAACATCAATAACTTTGTATTAGCTGTTTTATGGTGTCTGGTTTAGAGCAGCTATTACAAGAGTCACTTGGCAAGGCAGCATCTGTTCAGTTTAATGTTCACCTTCAGCCAGTCATCTTGCTGGTAAAATTATATCTTTTCTTTCTTCAGTAATGTTTCCTGCTCCCTGTTCTTTTTGTGTGACACATATTAGTATAACCTGTACCTGTTTCAAAATTTACCTGTGCATAATTTTTGCAGGCCATAAAAGCAAGCATGTTCACTGCTGTTTTTGTCACTGTTCAGCACCTTTCTGTTCCTCACCATTCCCAAAGCTCTTGGTGGAAGACAAAAAGGGGAAAAAATATTTAAAAAAAAGGCAAGGGAAGCAAGTAGATTAATTTTTTTATGAAAGAAAACCTATTAACTGGTTTTACTTGGGGAAAATTTGTTTTACATTTGTCAATTCTACCAGAGACTCTTCTCATATTAAAAAAAAATGGAGTTGAAAAGGCAGCTTTCCTTTGTTAATCTTCCCTCTCCCTCAACAGTAACACAGACTCTGTAAAACTCATTTTTTGGGGGGATTGTTTTTCTCCTTGGTTTCACTCCACTTGAGCTTCTGGCCAACTGTGCTCCTGATATGAAACTACTCTTTTAGAATACAATAGATATGTTTAGATGTATCAGTGCAAGAACTGCTGCAGACACACGTGCAGCACAGTCTGAGTCTAAAGCTGTTCAAACCCTTTACAGACCAGCTTCTAAACTGCATGTTGAAATGTTCAGGGTTAGAGCTGTTACTTGGGATGATCGACAGAATTTGAAAGTATTTGAGAAGAATTTGAAAGATTATCATTAATGACCCTATTTTGTCTATAAAGCAAAACTGAAGGGCTTGTTGTAGCACTGGCAACTATGTACAGGTTCTGAAAGATCCTCCTTTAATCCCTCAGGGCATAAAGTGGGAGGAAAAAAATGTGAAAGAATGAGTCTCCTAAACCAGCAAGTCACAGCACAGCGTTATCCAGATCTCCAAGGAGTTTTTGAATTTCTTCTAAAAGGATTTCTGCCATTTTATTTTGATGGTAATTTAATGTTGGTTTGGGTTGGAAGGGACCTTTAAAGTCCAACCCCCTGCCATGGGCAGGGACACCTTCCACTAGCCCAGGTTGCTCCAAGCCTCATCCAGCCTGGCCTCGGACACTTCCAGGGATCCACGGGCAGCCACAGCTTCTCTGGGCAACCTGTGCCAGGGCCTCCCCACCCTTATAGTACAACAATTCTTTCTTAGCTCCAATCTAGATCTACCCTCTATTAGTTTAAAAGCATTGCTCCTTGCTCACTACAGGTCCTGGGAAAAAGTCTCCATCTTTCTTATAAGCCTCCTGTACCTTGTAAACTTATAAATAATAAGGTTTCCCTGGAGCCTTCTGTTCTCCAGGCTGAACAACCCAAACTGTCTCAGCCTTTCTCATAGGAGAGGTTCTCCAATGATCTGACCATTTTCATGGCCTTCCTCTGGATCCAGTCCTGCAGGTTCATGCCATTATTGTACTGGGGCCCCCTGACATGGGTGCAGAACTCCAGGTGGGATCTCAAGAGAGTGGAGTACAGAAAAATCACCTCCCTGGACCTGCTTCCCATACTGCTTTTGATGTAGCCCAGTATAAAACTGGATTTCTGGGCTACCAGAACACAATTTTTCACCCCCCAAGTATCCCCAAGTCATGTAAACAGGATGAAGCTCAGCAAATCCCACCGACCAGAGGCATCCTGGCACCCAGGAAAATCATTGAGGAAGAGCTGAGCTACTGCACCTACCAAAAGTTTTTTAATAATCCCCTTCATTTACTGAATGCACAAGTAACTGTGGGATGCTTTTCCTCTCGCCCACTTAATTTTAATTTTAAGAGGAAGACCTGAATAAATACCCTTAGGACAGAGTCTTCGTGGATAGTGCTTAATAAAGTTGACAAAGCACATTAATAAAACAAAGCATTAATGGTGTTACCTTGGATCAATATTTGAAAGAAGTTGGCAGTGAAATTACATTGGTCATCTGGCTCTTTAATAACTGGAGAAATTATTTCAGTCGAAGCTGAGTCAGAGCTGGGAAAGGGAATATGTGTTTTAATATTGGAGCAACAATTTGTTTAGTTTGCTCAGCAAAGAAGTTGGTGTTCTAGCACAGTCAGCAATAAATACTTGCTCTGAGCCCACTGTGAGTTCTGCTTAGAAGAGTAAAGGGAAATTCAATTGTGCTGTGCTTCTGCTGAAGTGAACCTGCTTTCTAAATGTCACTTTATTGATGAGCTCCTGTTTTGTCTGGTCCTGCTTTTCTCCTTAAAAAAAATTTTATTCATTAAATTCCTGGCAAGGGTGGTCAAGCCTTGGCAGGGGCTGCCCAGGGAGGTTTGGAGTCCCCATCCCTGGAGGTGTCCAAGGAAGGACTGGACATGGCACTCAGTGCTCTGGGCTGGGGGAGAAGGTGGGCATCAGGCACAGGCTGGGCTTGATGCTCTTGGAGGTCTTTTCCAACCTTAATGATTCCATGATTGTATTTTCCAGGGAAAAATTTTGTCTTCTCAAAGGTTTTTTGACTTGTCATGGTGCAGCTACAAACTGTGACTCCTGTAATGGGAGTGAAAGTGAGGGGTTTTTTTCGCTTTTTGAAGCAGAAACACATCATACATTTTTGAAATTCTTGTGAAGGAAAGAGGCAGTGACTGTTTATTTCTCAGGTGGTTTATTTATCAGACAGATAAAGCCAGCTGGGTTGGATCTGCTTATGTGTTTATTTGTTTTCTAGCCATGGGGATTCTGTGACTGCTGCTACAGGTGCAGCTGGAATGGAAGTAGAACAAAGTAGCTTCAGATACCTTTTACTTTCAAAACATATGTAAAATTATCTCTATAAAAACATGATGTGTTATTTGTTAAATTGTAACACTGGAATGTAAATTCCATTTTAGCTCCTGCAACCCAGGTGTAAGAATAGAGAATCACAGATCTCAAAGAAACTCAAAGAAAATCTGTACTCTAGAATATAACTTGAACTTTCTGGTGCATGATGAGTGATATTGTTGCAAAATCTTTTACTAAGACTGTCTTATTGTTGCCTTCACCATATATATATATGTATATGTATATGTATATGTATATCCAAACTTTTCCATCCTGCTCGTACCATCTTTAAAACAAAAAAAACCTCTGGTCAAAACAGGTCACTCCTTATGGGCTTCTAATATTCGAGTTCATCCTCCAGGACATAAGTGGGATATTCTAAAAATTGCTCTGAAAGCCATGCAGGAATGCTATTCAAATGTTATATAACATGTAATTAATAATTCAGGCTCTTGTGCAGACCCTGATGGAACAGAATTCTGATGCTCTGAGAACCTCCACTTACAAAACTGCTACATATTGGAGCAGACTAGAAATTCGAGAGCTGTGATCTGAAAAAAATAGATGAGGGGTCTGCCAGGTAACAAGAAGTTTGTCATAATTATTGCAGTTTTATTGAATGATATTTACAGCAGTCAATTACAGCACATTTAGAAAAAGAAGTCTCCTTTTTTTTTTAACTATCCCTGTGTAGATCCAATTAACAGTGTCCAAAATCTCTGCTTCTGCTTGGAGTCCTGGTGCAAAACATTAATTAGGGGGAAAAAATAAAAGCTTGAAGCAAATGCCACAGGACACAAAAGTCATTAGAGCTCTTTTCCCCTCTGTGTAACATGTCTGTGTTATCATTGTACTGATGAAGTGCAACAAAGAAGTGAAGCCCAGGTACAGATGTGTAGATATTTGAGTTGCCATATATTATTACCAAGGTTAAGCAACATTCCAAGCCCTAGCTTTGAGATTTTCCACACTTATTTGCACATTAATTATGTAACTGGGAAAATCCTAAGGAGCCAAAGATGGAGAGTGCCAGGTGTAATTAAGCATGAGTAATTAAATATCATTAAGAGCACAGCTTTACAAACTAGACAGAAATTCTCTTTCTTTCTTCTGTTACCACGAGGAAAATGCTGCTTTCCAAATTTTACTGAAAATGAGAAATATGTAACTGTTGGTGGTTTTAATTTATCCCTTTTAGAGCACAGCTTAAGTGAAATATCAACTGCAGTTATTATGAATTTAGGATACAAAAATAGAGTGCCCTGACCTTGGTGTTATACCTTGTGGTTGGCAGAAGGGTGCTCCCAAGTGTTTAGGGAGTGAATAAGTGAATAACATTGCAAGGACACCTTTTTGCTGGGAAGAAGCTTGACCTGGTGTAGTGTCTCAGCTCTGTTGGATCACGCTGCTTCCAGTCTCAGAAATCATAGAAACAGCTGGTTTCCAGTTCCATCAGAAAGCTGAATAAATACAACCTTGCTAAAGGCTGGACCTGCCCCAGCCATGTGCACTCACAGCCCAGAAACCTCTTGAGCTGCATCCCAAGAAGTGTGGGGAGCAGGGAAGGGGGGGATTCTGCCCCTCTGCCCCCTCAGGTGAGACCCCACCTGCAGAGCTGCTCCAGCCCTGGGGAACAGCACAGCAAGGACATGGAGCTGCTGGAGAGAGTCCAGAGGAGGCACCAAGAGGATCCCAGGGCTGGAGCAGCTCTGCTGGGAGGAAAGGCTGGGAGAGCTGGGATTGTTCAGCCTGGAGAAGAGAAGCTTTGGGGTGACCTGATTGTGGCCTTGCAGGGCCTGAAGGAGCTACGAGAAAGACGGAGAGAGACTATTTCCAAGGGATGGAGGGACAGGACAAGGGGGAATGGCTTTACACTGACAGAGAGTAGAGTTAGATCAGATATTAGGAAGAATTCCTCATTGTGAGGGTGGTGAGGCCCTGGCACAAGTTGCCCAGAGAAGCTGTGGCTGCCTTATCCCTGAGATTGTCAAAGGCCAGGTTGGATGGAGCTCTGAGCAACCTGGGCTGGTGGAAAGTGTCCCTGCCCATGGCAGGGGGTTGGAACTGGATGATCTTTAAGGTCCTTTCCAACCCAAACCATTCTGTGATTCCATGAGTAATGGAAATCTTCTTTTCCTTTTTTTTTTTTTTTTTTTTTTAAATTTCCACAACAGCCTCATATATAGGAATTGCCTAATGCACAAAAGCACCAGTGCTTTGCACTTAATATTTTTCTACATCAGTTGAAGTTCTCAGTTATTGCAGTCTTTTCTCTTTCAGCCATTTTTCATGCTTGCCATTTGTTTACCCTTACTGTTTCCTTGCTTTCTCCTGCTGCAGTAAACTATGCCTCTGCCTCACTGCTATAGTGATAGTAAAAATATTGCAACAATGGGGTTTTTCCCCTTATCATCTCTATCTCTAGGGTTTGTGGAGTCTCTATTTGGTCTCTCAGCTGGTGGTGTAGAAGGAGTATCCATTGCTCATTACTCTAGAGAAAAACTTGAAGATGTAACTAAAGGCTACTCAGAAATTGCTTAAAATAGTGTGCATTGAAAGCTGATCTTATTTTTCTGGGGAAGGAAACCTACCTTAGGGTTGCTATATGTTTAAGGCCTTGCAAATGCTGCTTCATGTGATGGTGTGTTCTGTAGGGTTCATTCCTGTGGCATCACAGGGAATACATTTCCTGTTGCTGAAAAAAACATTGGCTGTGAATTGTGAAAGGAGAGGTGGATGCAGTTCCTGGCAGCTTTGTAGCACACAAGAGGCCTGGCAGTAGGAAGACATTCCCAACTATAAGGTTGTCCATGACACCTGGCTAATACAGGATTTACTAGTCATGATGAAATTTTGTTGCTTTAAAGACGTAACCATAACTCCAGGAAACTTTTCCAAGACATTACAGGTCTGAAGTAAATGGGAAGTTATGCACTGGTGCTTCATGCAAAGTTAGCAGCCACATTTCATAATGGGACTTCATTAGCATCTTAATTCTTTCAAGTGGTGTAGGGTTATGTGTGAATACCAGTGAGTTTAAATCAATTTATCAGTGATGCAATGTTCAAGTCCCCTGATATTTGCAGGGACATTAGTCAACCTTTTTCTTCAGGTTTGTTTCTTTGACCCTTTATTTTTAAAGGACTACATTTTAAGGGAGAAAAGGGTGGTCAGAAGGTTGAAAAAGAAAATTGTGCTGTAAATATTTGAAGCAAAACAGAGGATGCCTTCACGTAAGTGGTTGTTTGGACCTTGACCTTAAGACCTTACAAATCACTGAATAGATTTCTGAGGCAAAGCAGGCTTGGTGTACCTCACACCCTCTCACACCTTGTTACAAGATGTGTTCACTCTGTAATGTCAGGATATTTTGATATGAACATTTATATTGCTTTTTTCCCTGTCCTCTGCTCTATAAAAACCATCATCATTAGTGATATTCTGGAGTCTGGTGCAGGGCAGGCAGGGGCTGTGCAAGCATCTCTGTGTGGGACTGGGGGAGAGAAAGCAAGTGAGCTGTGACCTGCACACTTTGGTGTGTTTTTCTGTATGTGTTTCAGTTGGAGTCTTAGAAAATCTTGTCAGGGATAGAATTAAAATAGGAAGTCATTATCCTAAAGTATCAATACTTACAAATCTCTCCAAGTGCCTGGTTTCCACTCTTGATACTTTTCTCTGCACCTCAGTCTATCCACAGGTGAAGCCCACCTACTCCCTTCCCCTGCACTATTCCCAAAGATTGGGAGCAAGGCACAGTTTGTGCAACAAAAAGGCTCAGAAATCCAGAATTAGGTAGGGGGGGACAGGGAAGCTCCAGTAATGTGGAATAAATAGGGTCTTTCTTCCAGCCTCCTGTGTTTCCATACCTGCTCACCTGGGGTAACAGCACTGATAGTTCTCTCCAGCTCCCGCCCTGCAGGCTGTGATCCCACTCAAAAGCCTCTTTTAACTAAAGCCTTGTAGCTGCAATAACTATAAACCAATAAACATAAACCAATTAATGCAATAGCTCAGCAATATGGAGCAGTGCCCACCAGGGAAGCTGATTGTGACCCCGTGTTTGAGTCAGCCCTTCTGGAGAGGGTGGTCTTTCCTGCTCTGTTTTACTCCACTTTCTCACCAAGCTCCATAAGGTGCAGCCTGATTTCAAGTGAGTTTTAAAAGAAAGAGTATGTTCATCTTGGAGAAAATGGGGGAAGAAATGGTTGTATGGCTTTAAAGATGCGAAAATGAAAAGGCTGTTCATTTCTTTCATATTTTTCCTAGCCTGTAATTATTCCTAATCAAACTACAACAAACAGTAAACACTAAAAATGAAATAAACGCAGTGACAGTTTGCCAATAACAAGCAGAAAATGTTCCATCTGTCTAGCAGTGAGTAAAATGTGTGTAATTACTGCTCATTTTTCTTCTAATTGCTGAGTTATTAGTTTAAAGCTTACGCACAACTGGTGAACAGTGCCGACTACCCATTCTCTAATTACAGCCCTGCTTTGCTGTGCTTGAAATCAAGAAAAGCAAAAAAAGCAGAAAATTTGCATTTTAAAAGAGTTGTCTGAATTAACCCCTCTGGAAAGAGCAGCTTTTCAGTTTTGGCCTCACAGGTCAGACCCTTGGCTGACAGAATCAAGGTCTAGTTCTATCAGCTGGAGGTTTTTGTCTCTGTAGAATTATCATGTCTCTCTCTTTCCCCCCCCCCCCCCTCCCTTATTTTTGCAAGCCTACATTATAATTTCTAATTTCAAGAAGGTTAATGAATGCTCTGAAGCGGATGGTGGGTCAAGGGAAGTAATTCCTGTGAGGAAGCAAAGGTTAGGATAGCCACGAGTCAGTAATGCTTGCTTCACTTTGGGCTTCTTTTCCTTTATCTGATTATCTCAAAGTGGGTCACATGAGGGCATGTCTGTGCCTCAGCCTGCTCTTTAGCATGGAGATAGCTAAGCCACCTTTATCTGTTCTCCTTAGGCTGACTCTCTTAGAGCCAGGCTGGGGCTGAGGTGACAGAGATGTTGTTGCACACCTCATGTGCCACTTCTGTCTCTGTCAGGTGTCAGAATCCAGCCCTCCACAGGGGCTTTGGAGTCATCATGGAATCATGCCATGGCCTGGGTTGGAAGGGATCTGAAAGATCATCTCATTCCAACCCCCTGCCATGGGCAGGGACACCTTTCACTATCCCAGGTTGCTCCAAGCCCCATCCAACCTGGCCTTGGACACTTCCAGGGATGAGGCAGCCACAACCTCTCTGAGAAACCTGTGCCAGGGCCTCCCCACCCTCACAGGGAAAATAATTTCATCCTAATATCCTATCTAACCCATCTCTCTGAGTTCAAAACCATTCCCCCTTGTCCTGTCCCTCCAGGCCCTTGGAAATAGTGCCTCTCCATTTCTCCTGTCAGCTCCTTTAGGTCCTGGAAGGTCAGAATTAGGTCATCTCAAAGCTTTCTCTTTTCCAGGCTGAACAATCACGGTTTTCCCAGCCTTTCCTCACAGGAGATGTGTCCATCCCCCTGATCATCTTGGTACCTCCTCTGGACTCACTCAAACAGCTCCATGTCCTTCCTGTGCTGGGACACATGTCCAGCCTCTCATCCACCAGATGACCCCAGAGGGATTGGCTCACTTGTTTTGGGAAGTTCAATGTGAGAGGTGAAGGACTGAGAACAGACCCAGTTTGTTCATTTTCAAAATCCTGGAGACACTGCTATTGTTTCTTAAAAATAGAGGTAGAAAATAGAGAATGAAAAGAGAAAAAAAACTGAGTAAGACTCAGAAAGCTGAACAGCAAAGCTGTCAGCATTGGAGTTCCTGGGATCACATCTCAGGGAGATCTGAGCAGGACAGGGCAGATTTAGTAGCCAGTAGACTGAAACCCACAGCATGGGATCCACACTTTTACTGGGTGACATTTAGGGACTCACAAATGGGCAAAGATTGAAAACTGGTGTGCTGGGCTCTTGTAGCAAAGCCTTTTAACCACTTGCTGTCTTTTTAGGGTACTGGTATTGGGAAGCAGGATGAAGCCACGGGTGAAAATTATGAAATAAGACAGCAGAAGAATCTGATGCAGAAGTGTAACACTAACATTCATTTCCCAGTGTGAATATTGTTTAGGTGGGGAAATCTCAAAAGCTCAGCACTCAGTCCAACCAGAGGTGCCTTTGAGGGAATTGCCCAGAGCTACAGAGTGGTTAGGATCTCCCAAGCCCTCTTGGACACCAGTGGTGTTCCAGTTGTGGCAGCATGGACTTCAGATGGTCAAACCACTTCTGAGTAGGTGTGTAGGCTTCATGTTGTCTTGACCTGATTATCAGCACACAAACCACTTAGTTTAAACCATTCCATTTGAATTTGCCCATGATTTAAAACCTCATTTTTCTCGAACCAGTGTTATTGCTGGTGCACAAGGTGTGAGCTAAACCCCGTGGGGAATCCAACCAGTATAAAATATGACAAAAATCCAGCCAGCTGTCATTTCTTAATAGGATTTCCTTGCAGAATTTTCAATCCCAAACTTTTAGAAGGAGCTGTTTCCAAAGAGGAGTTTACAGGGGGGGGGCATTCCCACCCACACTCACATTCATTGAGGACTTCTGGCAGTGGAACAAAATACTTAAGCAAAACTACACATCATAAAAGTTGAAGGCTGGGCACTATGTTGAAGGGATTTTCCAAGATGTGGGAATATTATTGTGAACACAGTGATGAACGATGCAAAGTATTAATTGCATGGGATAAGATATTGAAAAAACAACAGCTCTTTTTTTTTTTTTTCTTTTTTGTGCTTTAGGTTGGCTTCTGGGTTTAGAAGAGCATTTGCACATTTTTTCTTGCCCGGGAATAAGTTTGAGGAGAATGAATTGTTCTCTTGCATTCCCAGCTGCCGGTATCCACAGCAGCCTTGTCTTGATGGGGTTTTTTGTATTTTTTTTTTTTTTAAAGCATCCAGAAAACAGAAAAAAAACCCAAACAAACCAAAAACCACCTTTTCAAGTATGTATTGATTTGCCAGGGAGCAGGGTATTTTTGGTGGTGCTTTAAACCTTGAGAATGGAGGTGCAGGTAGCAAGAGACTGGGATTTGAGGAAAAAGATGGAAGAAAAATAAAAATTGTATTTAAGCCCATTTTTCTCCGTGGCTCGAGAACTGAAGCTTTCCTACTTCTTTTCAGTTCTGAATAAATGCTTTTGCTTCATGGGCTCACATGCATATTATGCATAATCCTTTAGATATGCTTGCCAGCTGTGTGGTAGAGATATGGGCTGCTGGGACTTTGCTCTGTTAGAAATGGTGGAGATCTTTTACCAAAAAAAAGAACAGGAGTGAAATAATTATTTGCATAATCTTTCTAGAGTCACCTAGATTTCTTGAAAGCAGCTTAACGTGTTTAGAATAATCTATTAGGGAAATATTAAGGGGAAAAAAAAAAATACCCCCTTTTCCTTCTGACCACAAGCATTTTTATTTCTCTCTCCTGGTCTAACAGATTGAAACTGCTTTGTCCTCATTTTAAGAATGCTTTATTTCATGAGAATAGCTCATGTTTTAAATACTGGAGGTTCATTCTCCCCCTGCAGAACAACAGGGAAAAATAAGGTTTTTCTGCCAAATGAGCTCACAGCAACTTATTTTCACCATACAGATTGTGCTTCCAAATATTGTTTCTTTTCCACTTGGCGTACATGACATTTTGGTTTTTGTTGAACTCTTTGTGATGTTTTACCTAGAAGAGAGCACCCAGGCATGTGCTGAATCTCAGGAAGAAAGACAGGACTGTGGGAACATTATGCAGATTTATAATCTCCACTATATTTAGCTAATCCACTTTCTTACAATAAGCACTATTTGTGTAAAGGTCTTTATTTTTATTGTCTATCCAAAACATCATTCTCTCCCATGTTGTTTTGTCTTTTTTTTTTCCCCTCCCCTTCCTTCCTCTCAGCAATTGAGACGAAAATTAAGTCGCAGAGGAGAGATGTTTTTTTCTCTGAGATTTTCAGATCCCTCTGCAGTTTTGGGTGAGAGAACAGCTGTTATTCCAGGGGAGAAAAGAAATTTTCTAATATTCAGGGTCTATTTTTGTGCTTGCAATGTAAATATCCAATATTTACAGTCTAAATGTCCAGTAGAGCAGTGCAAATATCCAATGCAAAAATCAAAACGTACCTCACAGATGCTATTTTTTAATAAAAAGCAGTTCAAACACCTTGGTGAATTGATAAATAAAGACAAAATATTTTGCCTGGCGTTCCACAGAACCACCATCCCTTTAGTCTGGGTTTCTATTGATCATTATGTTGTGGCATTATATTTATATATTCCCATGAAAATAAGAATAAAGAGGGCTGGTAGGTGCTTTTTAATCATCTCAGTATGTTCCAAATCAAACAGCTCTTTAAGAGTCCTTGGAAGCATGAAACAACTGTCTTATCTCTATCAGAGGAGGCCTTTCTTGCTTTCAGGAGCTACATCACAGGCTCTCCAGCTTTGCTGCACCTGCTTAATTTGTCAGGGTTAATCTATTCATAGGCTATAGTTTTGTTTGCCCAAGAAAGTTGCATTTATTTTAATGTCCAGCATTTTTATGCCCGTTCACTCGTCCGATGTTCAAACCCACTTGAAATGTGTTTATTTTTGTTATGACTTGAACTGATTCTTGATCCCTTGGGAATGAAAAAAAAAACCAAAAAACTGATTTAAACTTGTATACAGCTCCATGTCCCTTGCAGTGGTTTAAATAAATCAGTTAAAAAAAAAAATAAAATAAAAATTATAGTAGAAGTCTATGAGATCATCCACTAAGAAAAAAAGCCTTGAAAACACCTATCACAGTCCTTTAACACTACTGAAGACTGAGGAAGTGAGGAATTTAGAGGCAATGAATATTCCTTAAAAAACAAAAACCTAAAAGAAATCATTCATTTCAGGCTCGATGGTGTTGCAAACCATACAGCACTGAAAACAATAATAAAAGCTATAAAATGCAGCTCAGCGTCCTCATAAAACTTTAAGAAAAATAAATTTGCCGGGTAGTTAACATCCTTTATAATACAAAGATAATTATCACTTTTATTGTAGCTGTAACATATGTGAGGATGTTTGTTTAACTCCCCAGTTGTCAGACACGAGGTTGAAAGTTTTTAATCGCCTCTGGGTATCAAATCTGTAGCCTCAGGCTGCTGTTTGTAATTTAATATGAGTAATTTATTATGAAGAGAGAAAAAACAAGACTTGCCCAGTAGCTATGAAAGCACATTTGCATTATAATTATTAGGCACATAACGGCTCAAAAATAGATAAAAGGAATTTTAGAGCAGCATTGGCAGCAGCAATAGTATCATCTGCTAAGATAAAGCAGGGAAATGTAGCTCTAGAGAAATTACTTGTGAGGGGAGCCGTGGTTGTAGTCGAAAGGTCATCCTTGTCTCAGCTGCTGACTTGGTTTTAATGTAAACCACTCGTGGGAAGTTGTGTGTAACTTAGAAATATCATCTTTTCTGAGCTCTCTGAGGCTGTGTGGTGATAGTTCCATGTTAAAATGAGGGGGGTTTTCAGGGCACACTGCTCTGGTGTCAGTAGATCTGTAGGTGATTTCTAATTTTTCTTTTCTTTTGAGGGTTTCCACTTTCACTAAACTCAGATTAAAAAAAAAGTAATTAATATTGTAAAGTATATACAGATCCTCCCCTGAAAAATATATCCTAGGGAACAGATTTCCCAGATGACCTTGGCACTGGAGAGGACCCACCTGGATCTCAGGTTTACAAAGTTTGGGTGTTCACTGCTCTCAGCAGGAGAACACCAGAAAAAAACTGTCCTTGATTGAATCTCTGTTGATGCTGATCATTCCCAGAGAGCTGTGTTGGCATTTCCATGTACCTTCTCCACATTTTAATGCCTCAAAAACTACGAAATCACCCAACTAGCCATCTAGGTAATTAAGAAGATGCCAAAAGTTTGCTTTCTGTATTTGATGCAGATTTACCTCACCTGTGGCATCTTAAATAATCACAGACATGTAGGGGACCCTCAGAGTTTCTAGAGTGTTCCCTGTGGTGATTTCTCTCCTCTGCCTCCCCCAAGTCCCCCCTCTTTTCCTTGTCATTTCTCCTGCTAAAGACTGCCTTTCATACCTCGTGGTCCTGGGCATGGCCACCAGCACATGTCCCCAAAAGACCTTGGAATGCCTGCTCAGGGTCCTCATTCATAATTCCTGTTTTGGAGGAGTTATATCCTGTCTTTCAAAAGTGCCTGGGCAACACTCTCAGTAACATGGTGGGATTCTTGGGGGTGTCCTGTGTGGGGCCAGGAGTGGGACTTGGATGATCCTTGTGCAACTGGTGGCTGCACTTCCACCAGTGGATGTAAGTTGATGTTTTTGTCCTCTCCCCGCTCCCCACCCTGCTCATGACACCAGTTCACTAGTGCCAGTCATTGGTACAGGTCCAGCCTTCTGGAGCTAATGTTGATACCCAAAATTCAAGGATAGGATTATGGATTTCGTTTGCAATTGTGAAATAGGATCTGGGACTCATAGAGACATGGTATGTCCTGGGTTGGAAGGGACCTGAAAGATCACCCAGTTCCAACCCCCCTGCCATGGGCAGGGACACCTTCCACTAGCCCAGGTTGTTCATAGCCCCATCTAGACTGGCCTTAAACACTTCCAGGGATGGGGCAGCCACAGCTTCTCCGGGTGACTTGTTCCAGTGCATCACCACCCTCACAAGGAAGAATTTTCCCCTATTATTTAATCTTTCTTACCCTTCTAACAAGTCCATTCATCAAATCCATCTCTCTACAATTTAGAGAGAAGGATACTGTGGGGGACCATGTCAGAGGCTGTCCAGATAAATGACATCCATAGCCCTTCCCTTGTCCACTGATATAATCCCTCCATCACAGAAGGCCACTGGGATGCTCAGGCAGGACTGGCTGTTGCTGGATCCATACTGTCTCAAATCACTTCCCTGTCCTCCATGTGCCTTAGCAGAGGTTCCAGTAGGATCTGTTCCATGGATCTTCCCAGGCACGCAGGTGAGGCTGACAGGGATATTTTGCCAGTAATTTGGAAGCAGCGTGCCAGTTTTTCCCCCTTTCCTTAGAATGAGACACCTGCCATGAGCAGGGGCAGCTGTGTCACAGGTGTGTGCCTGTCCATTTTTAGGGTGGTTCTCCCATCCCTGGTGCCCTCAGCAGACCACAGGGCTCTTACAGAGGCACTGCTGACCACGCTGCTGAAATAACTTCTGTGCTAAAACTCTGGTTTTTTTCTGTCACTGTGAGTAGTGCAGTCTGCATGTATTTGCTCCTGTCAGGATCCTTCAGAGACAGCCTGGTAAGGCCTCAAGGTCCTGTGTGTTCCATGATTTCTCAGAGGCGTGGTACACAGTGATATGTGGCTGTGCATTACCTGGTTACAACAGAAAAACAGACTGCTCCTTACCAAGGGGATTTCAGAAGGAAGGATCAAACCTGTCCTTAGAGAATAATATTACCAGTGTAGCTCTTAATTTTGTTATATTTTTCCGCGTGGCCATGGACTTGTTTTTTTAAGACCTGAAGAGCTGGAATGTGTCCATTTCATTCCTGAGGTGAATCTGTCCTTATGCAACAACGACCTGAGGGAAAAAATATCCAACAAGGCAGTGAAATCTGCAAATACACATCTGGGCATGGCAAGGGGACATCAACATCCAAAATTACCAGAATAAAGCAGGAGGCTGTGGCAGAAAGATGATGCATTGCAATTCAATTCAGAATAATCGACTGCAGTGAAACTACAAAGGAAAAACCAGAAGCAAACAAGATTTTTTTTTCAAGATGCTTATCACAGCGTCCTAATCAAGATAATGGGATTACTAAACAAACCTTTTAAAACCCTTCTCACAGATATTGCACACCACTTGTCACATCATTAAATGCAATTTGAAAATGGCTGTCAGGTATAAAGCAGGGGCTGTGTTCTCTGTCTACACAGAATTCTCAGAGGCTTTAAGTAGAAAAAAGAAAAAGAAATGCTTCTATTCAGGATATAGGATCAGACCTAGGGAAGCAGCTCTAGCCACTGCAGACACCTAAGTATCTGCTAAAGTGCCTTTCTGCACTGGAGTCTTCTTTCTTTAATTCAGCTTGACCTTTCTGAACAATTGTAAATAATTTCATCGACTCTGCAGCTTTAATAAGAAAATCTGAGTAGTAAAGCAAGCACATTAGACAAGAATTAAAGCATATTTGCTTCAGTTTAGGGTGGTTTAGGTCAGATATATGGAAAAAATTCTTCCCTGTGAGGGTGGGGTGGCCCTGGCACAGGTTGCCCAGAGAAGCTGTGGCTGCCCCTGGATCCCTGGAAGTGTCCAAGGCCAGGTTGGACGGGGCTTGGAGCAACCTGGTCTAGTGGAAGGTGTCCCTGCCCATGGCAGGAGGTTGGAATGAGATGATCTTTCAGATCCCTTCCAACCCAAACCATTCTATGATTCTGTGATTTAGCATCAACAAATCACCTATGGGACTGCTGGATTTCGAATAGTGGGAAAGTCAGCCATGACTTTTGTTCATGAGTGCTGTGAAAAAGTCTGGAGCCACCAATGAAGGATCTGTGACCCTCTCATTAGCATAACATAAGACTTTATTTGGTGCCTGCTACAAAGATATGAGGATGGCTTCTTTAGATTCTATTTGAATTCAGTTGTAGGTCTGTGAGCATCTATTTGCTTTATACACAAGGTCATGGTATTGTTCTAATTGGGCCCTGTCACATAATTAGATGAAACTTTATAGAAATACTGATGTCAAGTGTCTTGCTTGCTACCAGAAATGTGTCATTGCTGAATTAACTGTGTAAAGCAGAAGAAGCTTTACAAAGGTAACTTCCATATTTCTCCTGTAAGAGTGCTTGAGATAATTTTGAGGAGAGCAAATAAGCTTAATTACCAAAAAATCAATTATCAAAAGAAGCACCTTGGTGCCCAACACAAAGTTTTAATGAGAATGAAATTGTCTGGGTAGAAGAAACCGCTTCAAATATGAGAAGGCTTTTTTACTTTTTAATGTGAATAGCTATGAAAATAATTTACCTGAACTAATCATTATAGGTCAGGATCAAAATGTGAGAGATATTTCAGAGTATAAAAAAATAGATTAAATTATTAAAAAAGGAGTAATTTGTGTAAGAGCAGCTTGGGACAGAGGAAGTTGACTAATGTAATGCCACAGAACTGCCATTATGGGGTGACTGCTGTTAATTTTTTGATTACCCAGTAATGGAACAAGCAGTATAGTGATTAACTGGCTCATAGAAAAGTAGAGAGCAGTTAGTCTGAAGCGGTGCTGTCGTAAAATCCAGAAAAACTCTGAGCTGGATTGCTGGAGAGAAGTAGCTGCTGCATGTGCTACGTAGGGCACATGAACTAAGGGAGCAGCTTCCAGCAAAATGAGTGTGGGCCCAGCAGGGACCCAGAGCAGAGGAATTAAACAAACAGTGTTAGGCCATTATGGTGCATCCTTGGGTCAGAGGTTTTAAAGTAGTTGAGCAATAGGCATGTTTGGATGATCTTCCATGCCCACTGTTTTAATCAATCTTTCATTGCAGAACTGACTGGATTGTACAGATTCCTTTGGAAATCTGCCTCTTGGGCTTTTTGTGGCACACTGATCAGAAGCAGCATGACAAAATCAGGAATTCCTACCTTGATAAGCAGGTTGGGAAGAGGAAAGAGAAGAAGAGGTTTATTTTTCTTTCACATTATCACGGGGTGGGTGAGGCTGGAAGGGACCGCAGTGGGTCATTTGTCCCAACCTCCCTGCTCAAGCAGAGTCACCTCAGAGCACATGGCACAGGTTTGTGTCCAGGGGGTTCTGGAATATCTCCAGTTTGGAGATTCCACACCCTCTCTGGACAATCTGTTCAGGGCTGGGTCACTGCACAGCAAAGAAGTTCTTCCTCATGTCCAGCTGGAACTTCCTGGGCATCAGTTCCTGCCCATTCCTCTTGTGCCATTGCTGGGCCCCCCCGAGCAGAGCCTGGTCCATCCTCTGCCCCCTCCCTGCAGCCCCTACAGACCTGGGGGAGGTCCCCTCTCAGTGTCTGCTCTGGAGGCTGAACAGCCCCAGCTCCCTCAACCTTTCCTCATCCCTTAATCACCTTCGGTGATTTACTCCAGTCCCTGAATCACCTTTGTCACCCTCTCCTGGACCTGCTCCAGGAGCTCCATGTCTCTCTTGTCCTGAGTAGCCCAGAATTGACCACAGCACTCCAGATACTTTTAATTTAAAGAAATAATGTGTTTTGCATTGTGTTGCAAACATAGATTTTATTTTTGTTTTTTACTCTTTGCTTAGTTTTGAACTAAATGACCATATATAAATCACTGGAGAATAGTTAAGAAAACAGTAGAACTCTGTATGCCAGAGGTGAACCATTCTCTTAACAGTAAAATATTCTTGGTGTCTGTCATTCAAGCCCCACTGGTAATGAGAATCACCTGAAACTACAACCTTCCCTCATTTGTGCACCTTGTGCAGTTGTTATTCTGTCACTGGCACAGGATGTTGCCTCTTTCCTCCTCCCCTTTGTCATCCTCACTGGAAGAGTACAGATAAATGCTCCTCCTCTTGCCACACATAATGGGATAATAATAAATCACTCTGCCCCAAATTTCTTCTGAATGATTGAGCCACTGTTGAAAATATCTCTGATACTCTCACCTATAAACCTGAGCTATGGGAATGCAGCAGAAATACTGGCTGATGGTGACGCAAGCATGAAATTGCAGAATATAATTCTCAGTGTCCAAATTCTCCCCAGCTCAGTGCCACAACCCTGCAGCAACTAAGACAATACTTGAGGCTCCCAAATGGGGGCAGAAACCACCACTTCAGGCATTGCCAGCTTCAGGGTTGTGTTACACTGGTTGCTCAGGTGAATGTTAAATGCTCCAAAAATGGTCTGTTTGGACGCTCCCAGTCAGCACCTGCTGGCAGCTGTGAGTGTGTTTATCAAGCACTGATACCTGTGTGCACTGGAGAGTTTGCTTGCACAAAAACTCTTCCAGAAATAGTGCAGAACACGTGTTTTCCTTTGGTAATCCCTGTGCTTGGGGGTTCACGTTGGAAAAGGAGATGAGCTGGTATTGGTGGGAGCAACACCACTTATGCCCAAAGGAGAGCTTGTCTTGGAACAACCTGGAAGTGTTTTGAGGTTGATATTTTGGTGCTATTTACTTTTTGTGGTCCTATATGAAAGCAAGATTAGACATCTTTGACTCTGATAATGTAATTTTTATAGCTTATCTTCTATCACCTTTCTAAACTCTAAAATTTCCTTCAAAGAGATGATTCATTTGTTGTAGGTGAAGCCTCTATTAATTTTTCCTTTGTTCAGATCAGATTTTCAGAAACTCATTCATTTTATTCCAAAGTAATGCAGAGTATTATGAAATATATACAGTACATAAACATTAACCTTTAGTAACTGCTCTAACTAGTAAATAAATGGAGAAGAAAATGTTATCTTCTAGCAAACCCTTTACAATATCCCTACCTTGCAACTTTTCTTGTTTATGATTCTCTAAATCTCTAGGCATCTCTTATTGTTCAAAATGACACTCTCATATTCCTTATTAATCCTGATAAACTGTAAGTGATTTCTATCTAGAAACACCTTCAGGGCCTATTTTCACCCTCTGCAAGGTAAAACAGAAGATCATTACAGTAAAGAGCAAATGTTAAGACAAATGGTATTTTGAAGTACCAGTTCCCAACATCACACATAAATTTTGCTTATTTTAATGGCAAAAATTAAAATTGGGATGGAATTTTATGAAGACAGGAGTGCCTTTGTCTTTCTAAATCTCAGTTGCATAGCAGAATGTACGAGAGATGTTCCTTCTCTTAACATTCAAAATCTGTTATTCTTTTTACTGTCGGTCTGAGATTCTGCCAACACTGCAAGATAGATTATGTTATTGTATATATATCCTCATATCTGTTGGTTTGGTTTATCTCCAAAGTGCATCCAGCAGTGGAGCAAGATTTTCTTCAGTTTGAGGTACCCGAGAAACGCAGGTAATGCAGCGCGATCTCCCTGAGGTGGTTTCACCTCGTGCCAGTGGTCATGCCCCTAAAATATTAAATAATAAATTTCTTATTTAAGAACAATAAGAAAGAAAATAACACATATGCATTGCACTTTTATTGAATAAATTGTGCTAGGCCAGGAAGGCTGATCCACCTGGATTGTCAAGGGTTCATCGATAGTTATTGCCAGGTGAGCGTTGCTGGAGAGGACAAGTCACCTTCCCTTTCTGACCCAAAAGCCATCCAGGAGCTCATCACCTCGGAGGAACCACTGACCCGCACTCCTGAAGCTCCCCAGGGCTCAGGATCATTCCTGAATTTCACTGTCAAGGAGTCAAAGTCAAGAAAACCCTCCCAACCAAGCCATGCCTCCAGTATCCCGCTTTGAGCAGGGCAGTGTGTCAGCCTCTGTTGTCCAGGACTTCTATACACTGGAGAGGCTGAAATGTGCTTTGAACTTCCCCTGCAAACCCAGAAGGGAAATCTCTCAGTGTTCTGCCCTCCTCTGTTCCCTCAGGCTGATTTTGACCACACATTGGTCACGATACTGCACCTTTAAGCACCACATATAATGGTTTTGGCACCCAGCTGCATGTGGAGAATCACAGAATCATGGAATGGTTTGGCTTGGAAGGGACCTTAAAGATCACCTCATTCCAACTCTCTGCCATGGGGAGGGACACCTTCCTCTAGACCAGGTTGCTCAGAGCTCCAGCCAGCCAGGCTGACCAGGTTTCCAGTAACAGAGAAACCACCCGGTGCGTGCGTGCAAACCTTGTAGAAATAGATAATTTTAACATGCAGTTTAATTACTTTATTAAGATAATAAATGGAAAATTCGCGTGGGATGAAAATGCAGGATAACACAGAAAACTTGGTGACCTGGCAAATTTATGTTGACTTGCTCAAGGGCTTTTATAGAATAAGTTCATTGTGCAGTTCATATCGAGCCACCTTCAGGACTCTTATTTTAAAGCTGAAGGAGAAGGTGTATTTTTTACAATGTGTTACCTGTTGAGCCGAGTGCAAACTGACCTTTTTTTTGTGTGGTCACAGAGCAGCTGGGATGCCATCTGCATAGAGGAGGGTGGCAGGTGATCGGGGGGGAGGGAAGAGCAAATACTCTTTGCAGCAGGAGCAGCAGAGAGGACCTTTCAGCTGTGTTTGTTCTACTTTTCCCAGCGTTTGCCAGCAGCAGATGTGTTCAGGAAGTTCAGAAACATGACTGGAAGAGGAGACTCGTTGTGTGACTATTGAAAAAAAAAAGTCCATCTTGCAAAAAACCAGCATAATAGGAGAAAAGTCAGGCTGAGAACACTGTATTCTTTATTAATGAGCTCTTTCTTTCATACTACTTTTATATTTTTATTTAGAAGGAAGTCAGTGTTTATCACTGGCTTGTCTTACCCTTCAAACCATGATGTTTAATCTACATATTGAGAATTTCTTTTTTATAAGAGTTATTGCTGTACATTGAATATTTTAACACATTCATATATTTTAGGTTACTAAAAACACAGAAAGCACTATTAAAATCTTAGGAAAATATATTAAAATAGACAATATTGTACCAATCCTCGAAAAAAATTGTATTAGCTGATATTTCCACCTCAGAGACTCTTTCAGGGAGACTCAAAATTCTGCAATTTCCTTTTAATTATCATATAAATTAACTGTGCTTTTGGGAAGGGTGGAGTTGGAGAGTCAAATGGTAAAGGTTCTGGTTATTTCACTCAGTTGTTAATATTTTAATGTTAGCTGCCATCTGTAGAAGAAAATGAGAGTGCAAATATCCCTGCATATTCAAATGCCTCAGGGACAGGTCAGGAAATAAAAATTGAGAAGATATTTAGCCATTGCAGGACCGTGCTATAAATTGCAAAATATGAAAAGGTACAATCTTCTTTGTGGCAAGGCAAGAGTAACATTAATACAGCAAAAGTCTACTTCAGCATCTTGTACTGCAAGCAAGGAAATAAACTTTCTTCCATAAAGTGTCATCAGCTTTATGGAAAAATTACCATTTATGCAGATTGTAGCACTTAAATTTCAATTTTCAGTACTGCTGGGTCACCTCATTTAGAATAATCTGAACTGGGGGTTTGGGAAGGGGGTGCATTCCTCTATAAAAACTTGAAAAAAGAAATAAAGTATGGAAGGAAAGTACTGGGCCTGCATCCTCTTAGTGATTGCTCCTCTGCTTGTGAGTATTAGGAGTGAAAAATTTTGGGTTTTTTTTGTTGTTTCTATTTTGCAACATCTGGTGGCTGAAGGATTTTCCTCTATTCCTTGGGATCCACAGCAAACTTAATGCACAATTTGTGGCCAAACTTCAATTTCCTTTAAGGAGTGTGAGGAAATTTCCAGCCACACACTTGGTTTGCTCTATTTTTGCAGTCGACAGCTGGTTAAAGGCACAGAAATGCTCCAGTCTCCCAGGGAAAGGTAAAAGGACATCCTTGTGCCTTAGGGACACTATAAAACTGTCACTTTTTTTCTCTTCCCTCTGCCTCTCTCCACGTTTTTTTCCTACCAGCTTCTTCCTCCAGCAGCCTCTCAAACTCTTCAAGACAGCTGAAGACTGATGGTAAAAAGGCAGCAATAGAAAAAAAGAAAAGAGAGTGTGTAAGAAAGGTTTAAAAGGGGTGATGAGAAAAAGAAATAGGCTGGCCTGTCATGTCAACATATCAACAAAAGCATGAAGGTTGATAGTACTGGAGCAGAAAACAATATCCAGTTCCTACTGGAAGCTGATGAGAAGTTTGGTACAGAAAAAAATGTGCAAAGCCAGACATGTGCCACAAGAAACAAAAAAACCAGTTTTCAGAGAGACAAGGGAAGGGAAATAAAAAAAAAAAAAAGAGAGATTTAGAGATTTCTTTTTTTCCTCCTGGTTTATGGATTCCATGAGAAGGTGTTCTCTTTTCCTTTTGGAGCTGTTAGATTCTACAGAGAATGGCAGGATTTGGGGTGCAGATGTCATACCACTAAAATGCAGCAGTCTGGAAAGCAGGAGACCCCTCTGGACTGTCAGGGTGGGATTTAGCCCATCACATCCAAACATCTGCAGCATAAATGCCTGTCTCTGAGCCAGTCAACTTCTCATTAAAAGACGAGAGAAACAGATATTTCTAGAGCACGACTTTTCAAGAAGAGCAAGAAATTTCAGTTTGGTTAGAGAAACCATTCCCTAAAATCATGTCTGTTTATCCATCTGGGTTTTGAGCAAGGCTGGACTGAAGAGCTTCAGACGTAGAAATTAAAAGTGAAGATACGGAACACTAGAAGAGAATCCTATTTTTGCTCTTATTTCTGAGGAATCACAATTACCACATGAAGAAGGGATCTCCTGACTCCCCTTTAATCATTGTGGGGGCAGATAAAGGGACAAGAATTCCTGAATCTCTTTCTAGCCCTGTGGGAATGTTTGTGCCAGTAAGATTTACATGGAAAACTCCATTACTCCAGAGAATCAAAGCACTGTTGAAAACAGAAGTCTCAGCCTCAGCTTGCCTGGGTTTATATCAATAACTTGCTTTATCAGTAGTCCCCTAATGAATGGCATGGAAAAGTGTTTTGTCTCCCCTGTCACACTCCATGGCTACCCCAACTGCACAGATTTTGGTGATGGCTACAAGTGATTTGAACTAACAAAGTTAGAGATGGCAATACTTTGTGAGGCAGCACTTTCCTCTGAAAGTGTAATTTGATTGTGTAATCCAGAGATAGCTTGAGGATATTGAATTTCCTTGCTACTTTAGAGTGAACTATGGGGCAACGTGGTGGCCTCAGGCCACTGTCATTGATTCAAAAAAAGAAAAATTAAATCTAATTCCCAGAAATTTTTAATGTGTTGTTGTTATTCACAGCAGCTGGTTGTTTCCTTAGCAGTAACTTTTAGGACATGGTTTTGTTTGTAAGAGAATCTTGTGAGTAATGGAGTGGAGAAAAGGGATGTCCTGTTTCCTAATCATAGAATCACAGAGTCATAGAATGGTTTGGGTTGGAAGGGATTTTAAGATCATCTGATTCCAACCCCCTGCCATGGGCAGGGACACTTTCCACTAGCCCAGGTTGCTCCAAACCCCATCCACCCTGGCCTTGGACACTTCCAGGGATCCAGGGGCATCCACAGCTTCTCTGGGCAACCTGTGCCAGGGCCTCTCCACCCTCACAGGGAAGAACTTTTTCCTAATATCTATTCTAGCCCTACTCTCTTTCAGTTTGAAGCCATTTCCCCTTGTCGTGTAACTAATCTGTCATTGCTGTCAGTCATTTTGGGGTCAACCAAGTGCCTGCTACAGAAATGAACCACTTTTGTTTCTTGCTTTCCTACCAGTTATTCCAAACAAGCCAATGCACAAACAACAACAAAAAAAAGATACATTAGTATAGTTGGGGCCAGTCCATCCATGGATATAACTGTGGCTTGGCAGATCTTTGGTAATTTGTGCTATCGCAGGATGTGACCTGCACCTTTTAAAGTCCCTTAAAATCTAAATAAAGCCTTTTGTTTAAGATTTAATGTCTCGATTTGAAAAATATCCTCAGCTTTGATAGTCCTAGTGAGGAAAACACTCCTCCAAGCACGAGACCTGTGGAAGGCACAGAGAACCTCAAATCCCATTCCGTGTTCAGCATATATTTGAATCTGCTGAAGCCAGACAGAATACATTCCCCCACTCTTATCCATCCCTTAGGGACAACCACCGAGGAGTTAAATTTTTCCTCTTTTGAAGAAAAGGTCCTACATAAAAACCCCCCTTCTTTTTAGGTTTCTTTTGCTTTTAAGCAGCAAACCAACTCGGAAGCAAGAGCCCTCCCACGCAGAAAACATTTGTTTGCAGAGAATAATCCCCTTCCCCTGTGTTTGTCACATATTTATTTTGTCTCAGCGCCGTAAAAAAAAGGGCCTTGTTGCTGACTCAGAAGGAGCTCATTACAGAAAGACTTCACCTTTCAGTTGCAAAAGATGTTTCCTTGAAATGATAATGTAATGAGTGTTAGATCCGTGTTTGTAGCCGTTAGGCTCTTCTTTTGATCGGCTGGAAATGCATTTGTTAAAAAGCTACTTTATTGATTTCCTGGCTGGTTTCTGTACTGTTTGGATCATCTGTACACACACACACACACACACGCACATATATCACATTTTTACCACTTCAAAGCAGTTAATAAATTCACACTACTCAGGAGATTGAACACAAAATGGAGTGAACCTTTTCTGTGGAGAACTCTGCTGTTCCACCTTTGATGGAAGGAGTCTCAGCAGCACACTGAGTGTCTCCTTTAAAATATTTTTAAAACAATCTGCCACAAAGAGAACAGCACAAGCTGAAGCAAAAGAATATTGCTCCTGGGGATATAAACATAGTGAGGGGTTGTGATTAAGTTTTCAGTAAGCCCAGATGAAAAAATATTACCAAGCTTGTACAGGCTCCATGCAGATCTTCTTTCCTGCTAACCCAGCCACGTTTACAATTTCCACTTTGTTGTTTCTCCGATGTATTAGCAGGAAAAGTTTGAGACACACTCAGTGTGAAAGTGAAACCTGCTTCTACATATAAACTACTTGAACTACTATAACTGCAGTTAAATGTCACAGAATCAGAATCACAGGACCATTTAAGTTGGAAAAGACCTCTAAAAATCATCGAGTCCAACCTGGTCACCCCCTTGTCCCCCAGCCCAGAGCACTGAGGGCCATGTCCAGCCCTTCCTTGGACACCTCCAGGGGTGGGAACTCCACCACCTCCCTGGGCAGCTCCTTCCAATGCTTAACAACCCTTTCCATGAAGAAATGTCATGGGCTTTGTGGGCCTTGAATCTGTCTTGGATCACAGTTTCAAAACTAGGTGATTGCACTGAAGTGGAGATCAAAATTCTTATTAGATAAAATTTTAAGATATTTTATCTTTTTAATTTTTTTCTTTTATTATTGCTTTAGTTTGGTTTACTAACCTGCTAATTTTTGGGGATCACAAACCTGAGCAGCCATCCTTGAATTATTTAGATGAGCCTTGTGAATGGAAAATTTCAGGAACTCTTTTATCTGCTGTGTTGTAATTTGTCTTTCTCTGGCTA
Organism: Chiroxiphia lanceolata; assembly: GCF_009829145.1. Classification (NCBI taxonomy): domain Eukaryota; kingdom Metazoa; phylum Chordata; class Aves; order Passeriformes; family Pipridae; genus Chiroxiphia; species Chiroxiphia lanceolata. Next base: position 4,091,150 of record NC_045638.1, on the reverse strand, counting down.
AAGATGCTGATACTTCATTTCCTCCCTCTGGGTAGACTTACTAACCTTATTTAATATCAAGATGATGCCAGTGGTAGCAGCAACCTTTTACACCACTGTGATATCTATGAAATACAATCTACAACTTACCTTTGTATTTGCCAGACCATTCAAATGATCATGTTACTTAATTAAGTGCTTGGCTTTGGCTGAGTCCAGGACAGGTTAACAAACCACAAATTGCTGTCGTGTCATAAGTTTTAAGGGTTTTTTCCAGGTGTTTAAATTAAAATTCCCAAACTGAAGCTTTTTGGTCTTGTGAAGTTATTGCAGTTATCAGGTATGAAATTACCCAGCAGGACTTGAGGATATTTTCAGTATTTTGTGCATGAATGTCCACATATGTGCAGCATCCAAGGAACCTTCAGCACGAGGGATAGAATAGAAATATTTAACAGAAACCATTTAAATTTTGGTACCTGAGTCCTCTATCTATAAAATAGGGATAATAGACTTTCTTGCCTCTCAAAAGGATTGTGAAAATAAATATATTAAAGATTGCAAAGAAGTGTAGTATTATGGTAATTGATACCATATGCCCAACTAAGATAGCCTGGAACAATTTCTGAAGAGGCAGGAGTTTTATTCACAGACTCACAGAATCATTAAGTGTGTAAAGGACCTTTAGAATTCTCCTGGACCAGCTCCCCTACTCAGAGCAGGACTGGCAAATCTTCCCTTTCCCAGTCTAATTCTATGAATAGTAGGTATCTGACTTTGGAAAATATTGAGGATCTTAAACAAGTGAGTTTTAAAATTTTATTTCATTGGCAAAACTGAAAGAAAGCCAGTTAGAATACTGTTTTCAATGCAGGACAGAGTTTGATGTATTGTTTCTTTGGTTTGTAAAATCTTCAATATTAAAGTTTTTAGATTAATGAGTTGTTGATATTTTTACAATATTAAAATTGGTTGTTTATTTATTCTCCAATGTGAGGAACATCTAGCCTGGTTAATGCAATCCCAGAGCATTTTCATGTCAACAAATCAGTATTTTGTCACTGGAAAATGAATGTATTTCACAGAAAAATATCACCAGGTTTTCTCCATTGCTTTTGTCTTTTTCTTCTGAAAATAATTAAGATCTGTTGTTTCTGGGATGCTCCTTTAGTTAACTGGACTTAGATGTATAAACAGAATGAAGAAAAGCACTGTTGTTTCGAAGGGAGGGTTTTTAACTCCGGACTTGTGGCAGCTTTTTAAGCAGTTGAATTTCTCTTTATTCAACAACATACAAGTTGATCTCAGGAATTGTATTTTAAAGAGGTCACAAAAAATTCAGGTTAATATTTTGGGCTAGTGAATGGCTTTTTCCCAGTCAGTCTTTAAAGTTTATCCTCTTGACCATGTAAGGAAAGCAGAGGAGGGCATCTTGTTACCTGATTCCAGATCTCTGCAGATGGCAACGTTTCCTTCTTGTATGGAATGCAAATTTGATTATTGATGATCTTTTAAGGTCCCTTCCAAACCAAAATATTCTATGATTCTGTGAAGGAGACAAAGTGGATATGAATTTTTTGTGCAAACAGTGGTAAGTGCCTCAGACAGCTGCCACATTTGTCAGTAGGTGAGAAGGAAATGTGAAGGCATGAAATAAAAGATAAAAAAACTGACTCCACATATGCTTATTAGTAATTTAGTTCTGTAAATCGGTCTTGATCTTGAGATAATTATTTAATAATTGTTTATTCCTTAATATTTTAAGACCATGATATTGGTTTTTTGATTCCTTTCAACCCTTGGCAGTCACTGAAATGTGTCTCAGTCTCTCAGGTATTTAAGCAGAAAATGATGCCTGTTCTTTTACACTGTGGATATCTGTCTGTCTGTCTATCTATCTATCTATCTATCTATTTATCTACCTATCTAAACTAGTCCAGTGTGTTACTCATCATCTGATGATCAAGGTAGTTTCTTGCTTAACTCTCTCAAGTGGACCTTGGGGCCGAGGTTTAGGGGTGATTATGGTGGTGCTGGGGAACAGTGGGACTGGATGACCTTGAAGGTCCCTTCCAACCCCTATAATTCTGTAAAAACAAAACAAACAAAAAAGCAAACAAAACCCCCAAAACTAATGCTCGGTTTTAGTAACTGCTGCCCTGAATATTTATATAAACCAGGACAGTCTATGACAAAGTTATTCATTTGATGGGTGTACTTTAAAAAAAAGGCATGGTGTAATACCTGTCATGTTTGGAGAGGTGGATCTAGCTGTACTCTTTCACCTTTCAGAGACCAAAGCATCACTTCTATAATTGATATTTTTACCCTTTGATCAGCTGTCATTCTCTTTTCCCTGTGTTTCTTTTCAGACCATTGAGTCCCTTGAATGCTGAGTGCTCTGCACAGAGATTCAGCTCCATGTTGCAAGCTTTTCTCTCTTCCTACACCTCATTAAGCATATAAAAATAGATGAATATATATTTTTGTGTGTGTGTGTATATTTTTTTTTCTTAGTGTTACTTTTCTGTTTAATAAGTTGCTTTTCTTGCCACAGATGTATCATGAGTGTAAGGGGAAGTATTTGATCCTGAGGTTGGGTTAACAACCCAACAACCTCTCTCTTTTGCATGCACTGGGAAATACCCACACTGGGAAAAAGTTTTTGAGTCAGTCCTTCAGAGCAGAGGGGTTCATTAGCTTTGACAGTCTACTCATCCAATATGTAAGGAATGGATGGCTTCATTCTGAGGCAAATGGTGCTCATGATCTAGTTCTTCTTCTTCTTATTATTATTATTATTTAGATTTTTTTTTATTGTTGTTACTTCATCTTGTTCAGTCTCTTCACTGTTTGAACTATGTGGGAAGTGCTCTGCATTTCCCACTGGAAACAGAGCTGGTGTAAGGCTGTGTTATCTCGTGTTTGTTAAAACCACTGTTGGTTTTGTTCTGACAACTGAAAATTGTGATGTGTCTGATCAGGTTAACAGACACCAAGGACTGTGTATGAATGTGTGCTGTGGCTTGGGAAAAAAGCAGAGGGAATGCTAAGTAGAGTTCTGGTGTGTATGTTAAGTGGCAGAGAGTGGGAGGGAGAGAGGGAGAAAGGGAGAGGGAGAGGGAGAGGGAGAGGGAGGGAGGGAAGGTGCAGGGAGAAGGCAGCTGCCCTGACTGATGTGTGATGACTGCTAAGGAGCTGGAGGGTGGCATGTTTAGCAGTGCACCTGCAGGCCCAAAAGGGCCTGGATCTCAAAGGCTGCAGAGCTCTGAGTGCTCAGGGGGAGCTGAGAGATTAAATCATAGAATCATAGAATGGTTTGGGCTGAAAGGGACTTTTCAAGGTCATCTGGTCCAACCCCCCTGCATCGAGCAGTCTTCAGCTACATCAAGCTGCTCAGAGCCTCCTCCAGCCTGCCTTTGTTCCAGGGATGGGGCATCCACCACCTCTGTGGGCAGCCTGTCCCAGTGTTTCACCACCCTCGTTAAAACTTTCTTCCTTACATCTAGTCTGGGTCTACCCTCCTTCAGTTTAACACTGTTATCTCGTGTCCTGTTGCTACAAGCCCTTCTCTGGACCCGCTCCAACCGGTCCACGTTTTTTCTTGGACTGAGGACTCCAGAGCTGGATGCAGGACTCCAGGTGGGGTCTCACCAGTTTAGAATTAAGGGGCAGAGTCACCTCCCCCAGGAGACTCCTAAGTCTCTCCACTGATTTCTTCTGCAATAAAAAGGTTTTTTTGATCTACACTAAGTGCATTTCTACTGCAAACCTGTGACAGGGGAACTGCCCTCGTTCCTGAACTGTTCCCAGGTACATTGAAATCAGTAGTCTGCAATCAGCACTGGTGAGATCATGGCTGAAATTGCATCTTAGTCTCTGTGCCAAAGAGGGTGTGGCAAATCAGAGCTCAGAGGAAAGTGCTAAAAAAGCTCCCAAGTAATCTGACATCCTGCAAATGCACCTCACTTTGAATAAGTTAAAAGCAGGATCTATTTTGCTTATCAAAGACAATGTTCAGCTTTCAAGAATGATTTTACCATGATATAAGTATGCATTCAGGGAGAAACTTAGCTAATTGAAGGGAAGTGCAATGAAATCTGGAAAGTGCAGACTTGAATGTTAGAGTGTTTAGAATTGCTAAGTTTTTAGAGCATCTCCCAGTTCAAAGGTAGCTTTGGCACTGGAACACGTTGGGAAGTGTTGTGGTCATTTCCTTACTCTGTTGTCTCCCAATGTACTCCTCAGGCAACCTTCTAAAAGGTATGTTTGGAAAAGCTAAGAGGTTGTGAAGACAATACCAAAATCAGTGAGGCAAAATTTCTGGACCCTGTGATAGGACAGGTGAGGTCAGATGCCAATAGTGTTCATGAGAAATGTTCTCATGCAGGTTAATCGTTTTTTTAAAACAAGGGTGAGAATGTTTTCTGCTCCACCTGGCCTTTTTCCAATCTGCTTAATGTAATCAAAGTTGCACCAGAGTGAACAGAATGATTGCAGCCAACTTAAATGGTTGTTAGATAGGGCTCAGTGGCCACATCTCCACGGATAAATAAAACAGGAGTAGGGAGTGAGATGGAGCTCAGCCAGACTGTCCAGTGCTGACTGTGCAAATGCTGCCCAGTTGTTAGTGGGCTCTTGGGAATGATTATGGCCAGTGCCAGCCAGATCCCACAGCCTGCAGTGCTCAGAGGAGACCATGGACCTCCCAAGTACATACTATGGGCAAGATTGCACCAGGAGTGGGTCCTGCCACTGTGCTCTGTCATCACCTGTGTGTGGATGAAATGAGAACTGGTGAACCTTGGATACTACTCAGAAATTCCATGAAAAATTCCATTTTACATTTGTTTCACTGAATCCCGTTTGTGGACTCCTGATCTCTGTAGGTGTTCAAGGCCAGGCTGAGTAACCTGGTCTAGGGGAAGGTTCCATGCCCATGGAAGGGAACTGGATCATCTTTAAGATCCCCTCCAACCCAAACCATTCTATGACTCCATGATTATCATTTATTACCTAAATAGTAAAATGGAAAAGGGTTACTAAAACCAAGAAATTCCTGTGTTATTTTCATAGGAATCAGATTTAGACATGGCCCCCAAGGCAGGTGGAACACTGCTGGTGGGCAGCAGAGCAGCAGTTTCCTTCAGGAGCTTTACCAGCCTGTGTCCTGCTTGCTGACTGAATATAAATATACCAGCAGTGCTGAGATTCTGATAGTGGAACTGTTCAGAGGCTTGAAGTCAGGAAGTCAGGCTTGCCCTCCATTTCTGTTTCAGTGCTGATTTTCATGTCCTGTCATTTGTGTGTGATTCAATGGTCAAAATGGCATCTTTTTTAAAGCCTCTTGTCAGTAGCTGGGGCTGTGACAGAGTGAGGCCTGGATGTTCTTATTCTATGTAGTGACAGGACAAGGGGGGAATGGCTTCAAACTGAAAGAGGGCAGGGTTAGATTATGTATTGGGAAGAAATTCTTGGCTATGAGGGTGGTGAGGCCCTGGCACAGGTTGCCCAGAGAAGCTGTGGCTGCCCCATCCCTGGAAGTGTCCAAGGACAGGTTGGATGGGGCTTGGAGCAACCTGGTCTAGTGGAAGGTGTCCCTGCCCATGGCAGGGGGTTGGAACTGGATGAGCTTTAATGTCCCTTCCAACCCAGGCCATTCTGTGATTCCATGATCCTTGGCTCAGCTTTGCCCTTGATAAAGTGATCCTTGAAACACCCCTTTATTTGTTGGGTTTTTGCTGCCGCTGCCACTCCAAAGGCAGGGGTGAGTTTACACCACTGCAGGGAATGCACAGTTTGCTTTCTCAAATGCAATTTTCCCTCATGCAGCTGGACCCTGCCTGTCCCTTGTGTGGACCATGCAGTGCAAGGCTGGCATTCCAGTGCTGCAGGATCAGTGCTCACAGCACCTGGAAAAGGGCTGTTTACTCCAGTTGCCTGAAGTACTGCAGTGACACAGACTCTCTGAGCACAGCACTGTAAAATTTACAGCCCCTGCCTGCCTGGTGACATTCTGATAGAGACACCTGTACCTGTTCACAGAGGCAGACAGGCAAGTAGCATTTTTGTGTTTGTTCAGCATTGTTCTCCTTTTATTTCCTTGTGAAGTTATTTCTTGCTGGATAAGAACCAGAGAAAGGATGGAAGTCTAAACAAATGTGTCTTTGGGAAGAACAACCTGATGACTCAAAGGAGTTACCTGCAGTCGTTTTAGCAGGTTCTTTGGTTGCAAAGTGCTATTAATATCTGTTTTATTGCAACTTGGATATTTTCTGCTCTGTTTGGGCATTTTTTTTTCCAGTCAGTCTTACAGAGACCAACACTAAAGCAAAAAGGCAAAATATACCGTTTTTGTAAACAGCAGAACTGAGCAACCTGTGCCCAAAGAAGGGCAACAAAGCTGGCGAAGGGTCTAGAAAACATGTGTTATGAGGAGTGACTGAGGGAGCTGGGGGTGTTTATTCTGGAGAAGAGTAGACTTAGGAGAGACCTCATTGCTCTCTAAGCACCCTGAAAGGTGGAGGTTGGTCTGTTCTACTGTGCCTCAAGTGAAAGGACAAGAAGAAATGGCCTTAAGTTGCACCAGGGAAAGTTCAAATTAGATACAAACCAAAAATATTTCTCTGCAGGAGTGCTCAGGCATTGGAATAAGTTGCCCAGAGAGTTGGAGGAGTCACCATCTCTGGAAGTGTTCAAAAGTTGTCTGGATGTGGCCCTTGGGCACACAGTTTAGGGGTGTTTATGGTGGTGCTGGGTGAGGGTGGGACTGGATGATCTTTAAGATCTGTTCCAGTCTTGATGCTTCTGTGATTCTGTGGAGCACTGAGCAATGGAGTTGCTGCCCCTTTTTCAACCACAAAAGTAACTCAACAAACACTGCAATTACATCTCTGATCACTCTTTTAAGGCACATGAGGTATTGTCTAAATTCATGGGATTTGACAAGTGATGAAGCTGAAATACCTCATTTAAAATGTCAAAAAGGCCTCCAGAAGAAATAAGCTAAAAGTGACTCAGGGAATCTGATACAATTTCACTATTCCATAGAGGGTTCTTCTGTTGGGGAAGATGGTTTATTAATGAATATGTGAAATCTTTGGGCAGTCCTGTTTTTAACTCCATTCTCACGTGTTCTTTTCGCACACAAATACATTGTAGACTTAGTTTTACCTCTGCCTTTCAAACTCATAGGAAATGCTTACTGAAAAGAAAGAATAGAGCTCAAGGCCAGGAACCTGTCAGTATTATAATGATAAAGTGTTTTGTACTTCCTAACCCTTTCTATCTCCAAGGGAATGTTTTCTCATCCAAGGTGAAATTTTGGAAGGTGTGTACCTGTGCATGAGCACACACATATATGCTCATGACAAAGACTCAGTACCAAATTCTGGTTTTTTCCCCCACTCCCCCAGGGGGAAATACACTGGATTAATAGTCAGTGTTCCCTGCAGTTCATATTTACCTGGAAAATAACCACATGTAAGAATTCACTGACCCAGAAATGGGGAGAAACAAAATCAATCAGTGAGTCAGTGATAGTGAATCTGATGGACCTCTGAGCATGGATGACGTGCTCTACTTGCAGGTTCAGCGTTAATGATAACACCAGTAGGGAGACAAAATTGGAATGAGTGTATTGTATCCTCACAGACTCTTTTCCCATGTTCTGCAATCACTGGAAACGTATCTGGGTTAATAAAATTCTCAATGCTGGTTTATGTGGCTGGACAATCTTGGAAGCTTTGTAAAAGGGGGACAACAGGCCCTGTGCTTAATACCTTGAAGGATCAGCGAAATTAAGTGGCAGCACACTCAACATCTTAATCCTTTCTTATTTTTCTTAATTTTATGGGGTTTATTTGTGTTTTGGTTTTGTTTTGCTGGGATTTTTTTGGCCACGCGAGTGATTCGGAAGAGCATCTTGTACATGATGTATATAGCACATATCATAGAATCAGAGATGACTTGTGGTGGAAGGGACCTTAAAGCTTATCCAGTTCCAACCCCCCTGCCATGGGCAGGGACACCTTCCACTAGCCCAGGTTACTCCAAGCCCCATCCAACCTGGCCTTGGACACTTCCAAGGATGGGGCAGCCACAGCTTCTCTGGGAAACCTGTGACAGGGCCTCACCACGCTCACAGGGAAAAGAATTTCTTCCTAATATCCCATCTAACCCATCTCTCTGTCAGTTCAAAGCCATTCCCTCTTTTCCTGTTCCTCCAGCCCTTGGAAATAGTCTCTCTCCATCTTGGAGCTCCTTCAGGTCCTGGAAGGCCAAAATCAGGTCACCCCAAAGCTTCTCTTCTCCAGGCTGAACAATCCCAGCTTTCCCAGCCTTTCCTCCCAGCAGAGCTGCTCCAGCCCTCTGATCATCTTGTTGCCTCCTCTGGACTCTCTCCAACAGCTCCACGTCCTTCCTGTGCTGTTGTGCTGTGTGTACTCAGAGTTCCAGTGTGGGAAGGCTCCTGTACCTTGTACATAGGTGTCTTTTTGTACCTGTTCCAAACAGCTTTTGTGTGAGCAGGAATGCCATTCCGTGCCCCTGTACAGCAAAGCATGGCTGGTGCCAAGGAGCCATCAGATTGTTCCGTGGAAATTGAGGAACTGCAAGTAGTGAGAAGACAGGCTGTAAACACATAAGAGCCAGCAAATTTACCAGGCACTTTGCCTGAAAAATAAGAGAATTATGTTGACAAATTAACTCATTCAATGCCGTAAAGAGGAAACCTTAGCTTTCTAAAAAGTCAGATACGTGTTTTGATGCAGATAAATGTCCTCCCTAACTTCCTGAAGAAAATGCTATTGATGTATTGTCTGTGAGACTGGAATATATGGAATATAAACATCATGAACTTGTCAATGATTTTTTTTCTCTCAGTGCCACTTTCTTTTCTTTCTGCCTGTTTACTCTCATTTTTTGCTACTGGGACTGAAGGAGCAGTTGCCTTGCTCTGGTACATGACCTCTGTACTCACATCTTTTTAATTTCTTTCCCTTGGTCTTATTTTTCCGTGGTAAATTTTGAGGAGATGTGTGCTTTGCCCATTGTTAACATCTACATTGAGTAGATGTTAACACAAGATAAATAAAGAAACAACTGATTAACTTTGCAGCTTCAGTTTAAAACTATTTCAGACTCAGTTGTTGGGGAAATGGAGTAGTTCCTCCTTTTCCCTTTCCCTAACTTGAAAATGTTTATTCTTTTGAGGAGGTGGATACATCTCTATTTGAATATTTCAACTTTGAGGAAAAACTTAAGTGAATTAAGTACCAACATAAATGTTCTCACATGAAACTGTGTGTGTGCACGTGCCAGGAAAATGCATTACAGTGGCAGCAGGTGGCTGAATGGATCAAAAGAAATCAGATTTGACATACACTGAATCGTGATAGCAATGTGTTAACTTTTTATTATTGTGACTGGAAGGGGAAGAGACCTATCAGTATGCAAATTGACTTAATGCTAAACCAAGCATCTTCTGGGATGCAAAATTAAGCTGTGTGTATGAGGGGTGTGGTCCAGTTCAGGTTCAGAGGGTTACTTTGAAGTAATGTGTGTTATATGAATGGAAACTGTCACTGTGAATATTGAGCAAACATCTGCTGGTGCCTCTCAGGGAAGGCAGGATATGTTGGCCTGTTTTATTAAGAAGCAAATTAAGAGTAACTTTTGACAAGATAACCAGTTGCTGGTTAAAAATACGTAACATACAGAGTAAGGTAATTAGAGGGAGTAGAACGGGGGATAAGAAGCCAAGCACTTCAAATTGCATGACAAAAGTAGCTCTGTGTTCACAAAGTACTGTATAAAGTGGTCATTCAGGCACAGGGGATACCCTCTGTACTGGGGCTTCATGAGCAGGGGATGTGGAGATGAAGATGGGATGGAGCAAGTTGTGCATCAAATGAAGCCACAGCAGAAAGAAGCACAGGAGCTTATGCACCGCTCTGCCCACCTCTTAAATCACAAAGAAACAGAAATCAAAGTGCCCTTTGGAGCTTTTCTGGACTTGCTGATGCCAAAAAACAGAGATGGTGTAGCCTTCCAGAGCCTGAATGTTTCTACTCTGAGGGTGACAGGGAAGAGTTTCCTCTCAGCTTAACATCCAGGAAAGCTGGGGAATGTTCCTGTGCTGGCAACTGACTGACTGACCACGTGAAATATAGCCCAGAGCCACAGACCATAACTCTGTTTAACTCAGGGAAGTTATTTTTGGAGCTGTCATGGTATCTGTCTCTTCTTGGTCTTCAACCTAATGACAGGAGAGTGGCTGCAGGGTGCCCTGTGTGCATGTTTAGTGTCACTGTAGCATCCTCTGTGCTCTGGAAGCCTCTCTGTGCCTCCACAGGAATGCTGTTCACCGGTGTTTTGTTTTGCAGCAGTGGGTCAGGGATGCAAAATGTGGGTGACATCAGTTTAACACAGTGTTTTTTGCTTCTTCAGCTGGCCTAGAATCTCTGCTTTGTGTAGAGAAAGGAGGGCAGGTTTGTCCAGCTGTGAATTTTAGAAGCTGCCTCTTAAAATGCACAGGGTGCTGCGTGGAAGGAACTTTGTGCAGCCTCAGTTCTAGGACAGAGCAGAGTCGTTATCCCATTTAACTCTCTGTTCTGACAGCCAGGAATGCCTGTCTCTCCTGGTAATAACGATTTGTTTTTATGGCACCTGCTTTGGGAGGCAGCCAGATTACTTTCCTATTGCCGGCTGTAACCTCTGCCTCGATGTGCATCTCATCCAGGTTTGAGGGTTTTTGTTTTCTTTTTTTAAAAAAAACCAGCACAGCATTCTGAGATAATAATCAATTTGCAAGTAACAAAGTTATTAGCAGCTAGTGAAGTGCACTTTTAGTTATTTCACTAAAAAATGCCACAGCTTTGCTAAGAATGATAAGCCCCTTCCCTGCTTTTATTTATTTTTAGAAATAGCTGTATGCCCACTGGGTACAGGATCTGAATATCTGGACTTGTACCTCTAATAATTTCACTAACCAGCCACTTGGTGCTTGAATTTAGCAGTGGCAACACCAGGTTAAGTACAGCTGGTGTTGGATGGTTTAATTTTCCTGGTTTTCATTTTTCATATTACTTGGCCTTGCATTTTAAATGTACTGACAATGCAGAATATTGTCCTCCACTTTTGATGGATGGTATTGCTGGAATGATGTTCTGTGATTCAAGTAGAGCTGACAAGAGCATAACAAAGTACAGATAGAAAACTAACCTTCACTGACCACAAATTGGGTGTGCAACTATACAATTTTAGGAAGGGAGTCTTCTCTCTTGTTGCAAATGGTTTACACATTACAAATTCTTTTTGCTTAATGAAAAATACCTCATCAAACATGCTTTAGGTCTAAGATCAGTGAGCATTTAACCAGGAGTTAATTAAGTTAACAGGGTTTAGAAATGAACATAATGCACAGTTTGGAATTTTCATTCTGGCACGATTTGCATTTGGCTGAAACACCGTGTAATTGGCAAGCACTGGGAAGGTGAGTTGCTCTTTTCATGCTGTAAATGAATATTAACTGTGCTCAGGGCTTGGGATGAATTAACTGGTTAATTTGTTCTGGACATCATTAGAATTTGGGTGTGTCAGGAATTACAAGGGATCCAGCTGTGGAGGTGGTTAAAGTAAGGAGAAAAGAGGTTTCTGGGTTAAAAGTTTGGGGAAGGAAGGGAGGGAAGAGATGCTGCATCTGTGTGCATTTAGCTGCAGAGGACACAGCGGGAAACTAAGAGCAGTTAGACTAAGCATTCAAACTGTCTCTTTTAGCCAGGGGCCAAATGATACACCCTGATTGACTCATTAAATGGGGGTTTTTACTCGCCTTTGAATCCCTAAATAGACAAATATTGCTGGGAAAAAAAAAAAAAAGGATTAAAATTTCAGACAATTCTCTTTTCAGTGTTTGCCTTGTTCCACCACCTTTTACCAAGCAAACCAACAATGAAATGGTGGTGCCCTGCCAAGAACATGATGGACTCTGCTATTCCAATGAGAGGAACATAGAATGTGATGCCCACTGTGCTCCTGGGAGAGCTGAGGAGGGCTCTGAAGGCCCACACTGCCTAAGGGAGCAGGCTCCACGTGCAGCCTGGCCTTTGAGCTGGGGTCAGCACTGAGTAATGGCAGTGCAAGGTGTAATTAATGTCTGCCTATGATGTATGTCAGGGATGGCCAAAGAAAATCCAGGTTGTCAGGACATGTCCCAGTTTTAAACTTCTTACCAGTGTCTGCTTCCTCAATTTCCTCCTTATGGCAAGGTCTTGACTCTCTGACCTTCACTTGATCTGTTTTCTCTCATCTGATTCACAATTGTACCCATTTACTTATCCAAAGGAGAGAGCCAGATTTCTTCTGGGAATTTCTGCTCCATGGCTGGGTTTTTTCACCTGTGCACACTTTGGGCAGATCTCTGGAAGCCAGAGAATGCCCTTCTTCAGGCTTCTTCTCCCAGGCAACCAGTGACAGGACAAGAGGAAACGGCCTCAAACTGCACCTGGTGAGGTCCACGCTGGACATCAGAAGGAATTTCTTCTTGGAAAGGGTTGTTAAGCATTGGAATGGGCTTCCCAGGGAGGTGGTGGAGTCCCCATCCCTGGAGGTGTCCAAGGAAGGACTGGACATGGCACTCAGTGCTCTGGGCTGGGTGACAAGGTGGGGATTGGCACAGAGTGGACTTGATGCTCTTGGAGGTCTTTTCCAACCTTAATAATTCTGGGATTCTGTGAGCTAAACAGCACCTGTGCCCTTTCCAGGTGGGCTGCAGTCCTGCTGCAAGGATGTTACTGTCTAGGAAGAAGTATCTCCATCCCTGGGCAGGAAGAATCCAGGTTGGGGGATGTCCCCTGCTGTTAGAAGGCTGAACAAGCTATTTTGGAAGTCTCGGTGTTGGTATAGGCAGCAGTGAGTGCATCATGCTACATGTGTGGTTATATTTAGGTTTTTGGGTGCCTGAGAACAATTTAAAGGGTTTTCCTCAGAACACAGACTTGTAAATTTGGGAAAAAACAAACAAACAAACAAACCACACAACAAATCTCTTTCCAGGTGCAGAAATGCTATTTTTGTGCACGGGGTTCTGCCCATTTTGTCGTTTATCGTTTCCTATTTCTCTTCAGCCTTTTTATTTCTGGTTTCTTTGTGTTTACGGTCTCCCTGACTTATTAACTCTGCAGTGCCATCTTGCTTTGCTGGTGGTGACAGGCTGTCACAGCGCTGCAGATCTCCCCGTTGCAGAACCCCCTTAGTGACAAACACCGACTCATCGCCCGGCGCGGGGCCAGAACCACCACTGGGAAAATCAGGAATCCGACCTTTGAGGATTACCCAAAACTCCTTCAGCTCTCGCCCTCTGCTGTGTCTGTCTCTTCCACTCACTGCTGCTCCCACAGCCACTGCTCCCAACGTGACTGAATCCCAATCCCTGGGTTGCAGCTCCGGCTCTGTGCGAAGCCGCCGAGGGCTTGTCCGTGACCACCTTAATTTTTTTCACCCTTTTTCCCAGTTGTACTCAATGCCTCTCTCCACCAAGCTGTGTTCTCCAGGAATACCGCTGTTCCCAATGCATTAGCCTCTTGGGCACTTGGAGAAGGCTGGGAGAGAGGGGTAGTGGTGGATTTTGCACACCCCTAGGAAGGGTTACGGACAGGGACATCGTGGATTTGTAGGGTGTGTTACAGCCACGAGCAGCCGAAAAAACCTGAAAGCTTCATTGCGTTCAGTGTCTTTAAAAAAAATAAATAAATCAGTTGTGTCATTATTTCTGTCCTGAAAGTTATGGATGGTGGTGGTACCGTAGTGGAAAACACTACATCAAGTTGATGGGAAGAACCCAGAGGAGGTGAGTGGTGTCACTTGCCAGGGGAACTAATTTCATTTTCCAGAGAGGGAGGAAAAAGGAAGGTCATCCAGTACAAAGCTGGGAAGAGGCAGAAATTGCATTTTGCCACTTAATTAACAACCACCCATCTCTAGCCTGTAGCTTTCCTGCAGACCCATAATTGGGAGCAGAACCTGTATTTTCCACCTATCAGACCTCCCAACACATGGCACGAGGCATCAGAGAGCGCGACAGATCACCAGTGTGGGACATCTGTGCCACCCCTGGTTGATCACTTTAATTCCTTAATTAATTATTGATAGATTCTGAGGCCTCCCTTGCTTTTATTTTTAAAATTTAATTTTAATTAATTAGTGGAGGAAAGTGGTGGTTTATTTGGAAAAAAAAAAAGAGAGAAATTAAAAAAGCTTTCCTTAATGAAGCCTGTTATTCAGGGTTGGGTTTTTATGGGGAAGCATTTGAATGAATGTTTCAGAGGACTTCATTTAAAAAAAAAGGAAAAAAGAAAAAGAAACCCACAAAACATTAGCCTTATAAAAATGATGAAAATGGAAGAAGTGCTGATGAAAAACACTAAGAAAGAGAGGGGAGGTGAATACGGGGGAAGAGCATTTCAATAAAGGGATCCCTGTTCTCCTCAGAAGGTCTTGCTTCCTAATCTGCATCTGCAGGCAGCACTGACCACAGAAATGAGATGACAAGCTTTGCCCTTCCCCATCTGACTCTGCCCCTGAGGACTCAAAGATGTTTAATTTGATCTGCTTTTGAGTCCTCCCCTCCCAGATCTCCAGGGATATTTTATCACTCAATGCTGTTAAAATACAGGTGTTGTTAACCCACTACCTCAGCCGAGTTTGTACTTAGTTTCTTTCCTAAAGAAAAGCAAGTAGAGCACCCAAAATATACACAAATCTGAGTTTTTTAAAGGCATGTTGTAAGCAAATATGGGTTTTGGGGAGCAAATGCTTCTGGAGGCTCCACATTCTGCTTTTCCATGGATCAGTGGGTTAACTAAAGCCTATGAGAAGGCTCTCAGTTGTGTGATGGTTGTGACAGGTATTAGATTGGAGGGAAAAATAGAGAAAAAGAACTATCATTCAAAATGACACAAGATTGGTGCTTACAAAATAGAAGAAAAAAACCTGAGCTTAGACAGGAAGTATTCACCCTGGTTTACTGTTGTTTCAAAGCATTAGTGGGCACTGGTAAATCAGTTTGGATGCTCAGCCTTTCCTTCTCAATTCAGGTTTATTCCTATAGTTTGTTTATTCATAGTCTGAAAATATAGATTGCCCCCTCCTGAATGAGAAAAAACAAAGAGGTAAAATTAAACCTAATAGAAAATCCTCTTTGGGTGATCATGAACACCTCCTGTTGTTTATTACTTCCCAGGACTATGGGAAATACTGTGAGATTCAGTGTGTGGATTCCCTTAGTGTTCTTTGATGAGCCAGTGTTTGGGTGGGCATTTCCTTACAAGAGGAGCTGATGTTGAAGAAGTGAACCATGTACTACAAAAATAAGCCTAATGAAGCTGCCAGAAGAAGCCCTAGTTTTGAAAAGCTGGAAGAAACTGCCCTTGCTGCAATTAAGGCCTCCTTGGATGGCAGTGGAATATCAACCCCACTGCCACTGTTTTTAGTTCCATTGTATCCTGACAGGAAAGGAGAGAAAGCAGCTCGCTGGGCCTAAGACCTGCATAAAGATGTCTGTGTCCTGTGGTTTCCAGCTGTGGAATTTTGCCAGCAGTTTGTTTTACCCTAAATAAGATGGAGGGTGGAGGGGAATTGCATAGGGAAGTGAGGAGCAACATCTTGTCCCGTGAGGTACCTGAGTGTTCAGTTCCACTCTCGGTGTTATGATTCCAGAATTTCAGGTCTCCACACTCTGATGATTTTTTCCTGTTGAGAATGCACAACTGACTGCTACAAAAGCATGAGAGAAATCTGGATATAGGGAACTCAGGGCTTTCCTTAATGGAGAAGGCCCTAATCAGCATGTTACTTTTGTGGGAACGGGTCATCAGAGATGCTCTGGCCAAGCTCACCTTTCACTGTCATCTTTCCTCTTTAGATTTAGCACCTCAAAGAAGTCCATAAATAGTCATATGGCTGCTCATCTTAATGGAATACAAAGCTGAGATTCACCTTAGCACAGGGACTTTACGATTTTAATGATTATTTTTTATATTGTCCACCAGATTGTGGCCTCTTTTCCGAGTTCTGCTGTGGTCTCAAAAATGACACTGCCCGAGTTTATATTCACATTTCATTTTCAGGGCTGTGTTCACGGGCTAGAAAATAGTTAAATAACGAAGCTTTAGCTTTAGAGGCAGTACTACTGTAGGGGAAAAATTCAGCTGCAAATTCTGCAAGCATGGGGTCAGAACATACAATGTTTTCGAGCTTATGCCTAGTTTTGGGGAAGAATGGAGGTGTACGAAGATATTCACAGTCCAGAGACTAAAAAGACATCCTTTATTTTATTTGCGTTCCATACTTCTATTAGGGGTGGAAACTAGGTGGATATGCAGGGCTATTTTTATTTAAAGCTCAAATGTTTGGTGTTTAATTGAATCAAAAGGCTCTTTTGGAAACACATGGAGTTCAGGCTGCAACCAGCAACAGTGCTTGGGGGGGGATGCAGAGAGAAAAAACTGGATTTGAATTCCTCTGGGCTAAGAGACTCCCCCGTGTGAGCTGGTTGAGGTTTTTTTTCTTTTTCCCTGGAACACAGCAATAAGGAACCTCTCTCCTTTTTGATAAGATTGACTTGCAAATGGATTAGTTTGAAGAACTAGGAATAAATCAGATCTGCAAAGGTTCCTCTTTCCTCTTAGGGTTAATCCCCCCCCCCCCCAATTCATTTTCATGCTGCAATACCAACAAAGACTTGACTATAGTTAAATCAAAGCAGCTGGGGTGGGGAGAACAGAGGAAAACAAACAGAAGGTCAGTAGTTGTATTTATTCCTGCACATATTTGCTTATTTTGTCTCCCCTTATGCTTCCTTTATGTGATTTTTTAGCAGTTTCCATCAGGTAGCACACTATCTGATGCAGTGTCATTACATTGTAGAAATTGCAGCAGTTCTGCAGTTTCCTAGATGTCATTCTGCCAGATATGTGAGCCTACAGCAGTTTGCATTTGTTACCCTTTCTGGTGTGCTCAAAATATCTTCTAGTATTCATGTAGAGATATGAAAGATTGCTTCCCAGAGAGATGAATTGAACCAGCTTGTCATACCTATAAAAATCAATGCGTTTTTGGAAAGGGGAGACATACGAGGAATAAACCAGAATCTGGGGATTCTCAGCTTCTTACAGTGCTGTCAAAACCCTGACTTATTAGGATAGAAGTCATGGGTCTTAAAATGAGCATTTCCAGTCTACTCTCCATTTTGGTTGAAGGAGATCTCCAATTAGGGAAGGTGGATTTGTGATTCCACTGATAATGTCTACATTTCACATACAGCTTGGTGCTGTGTGTCTTGTTCCATGACACCTGGCTGTGATTAATCACTGCCTCTCTTATGGCTCAGACAGAAATACAAATGTCTGAAAAATAAAAGGTATTTTTCTCTACACTTCCCCTCTCTCTTTAGGCCTTTGCAGAACACATACATCTGCTTTTTTTTTTTTTTTTTTTTTTTTTCTCCCCAGTGCTGTGTTCCCTGTTCCTTAACACTGGTGCTATTTTACAGGGGTAGTAAAGGCACAAACACTACAAAGCACCTGGGGAAAAATCCTCACTGGCAGTATGCTCAGCTAGCACTCCCTGCCTTGCATAAAACCAGAGGCAAACAGAGGAAGAGGAAATAAAGAAAATAATGCATTGTACAGGAGAAGGCAGTTTGTTGCAACAGATATATCTCATTAGTGCTGTGATGACATTAGATGCCAGGATATTCCATTTTAACTAGATCATAAATTTGACTTTGCCTAAAGGATTTGTCATCAGTGATGTCTCTGTTCCAGTAGCTTCTCTATGGTTTGCAATCTTAACTTCAGCCTCCTTAACCAAGATAGAACTTGGTGCTCTTGTAAATTAGGATCTGAGTGCAAAGCTGGATTTTTGTTGCCTCCCTCCTGTTGACAAATGTTCTTCCTTTTAATCTAGCTGGCTGACAAGGAAATGAATTAAACATTAGCTGAATTGGTGAAATAAGTGTTGAAATCCTTTCCTTGTGAAAGGAGAAAGCATTTCACCTGGCAGGTGTTTAACAGCCATTCAGTAGGTCAAGATTGAAGGCAAATAGGGTTATTTTGTTTTATTAAAAATGGAAGAAACCAGCAAAAATTTTCTTGGATCATTTTTTCTGCAGCAGTTTCTTCCCTTATGAAAATCTCATTCTCCATCTGCAGCAATTACAAATGTCATTTTACACTCTTCAGGGGAAAAAGCAGAACAACAGAGACACAAGAATAAGTACTCTGTGTAATTAATCAGTTTAAAAAGAAGTGACATGGCAAAATGTTGGATACTGGTAGCTTTACCTAACTACTGCCACGGAGCTACTGATAAAATTCTTGAGTATTTATCAGAATGTTAATCTATCAAGTGAATCCCATGCTAACACTGCTGGTTTAAAGGACACTTGCTCATATAACTGCCTTCCAGGGTGGAAATGAGGTTTATGGCAGGGATTTTCCCATTGAGTAGCACCTCACAGTGCTTCTGTAAATCAAATTTGAGTAATTTCAGCTGATTGATGTCATAAGGTGCCCACTTCCCAAGTTAGATAAGTACAGACATGGACTGAGGTAGATGAAATATTCTAAATCATAAATAGCTTTACCCTCACCAAGCACAACTGATTTTTATGGAAAGTTTCCTGTGCACATGGGCTATTTTTCAGTGCTATAAAGATTCTGTTATTAATTTATTATTTTTTTACATGTCTTTACAGAAAAGTGTGTCGAGAGGCAAAATTGAAATGGTGAGGTTAGTTAGAGTAAGCTAAAGATGCCAAGGGATCAGTTAATACAAAACCCTTTACTTCTGCTACCAGTACAGCCGGATAGTTTTAGGATCATGAATATAAGGAAAAAAAATACAACTGGAGTGATCACTTTCCCAGTAATGAGTTCAGAACTCCTTTTTTTATCCACGTGGTGCTTTACTGGGGAGTTACTTGATGTCCTTGCTCATGATTCAGTGGGGTTCATTTTGGTTTGTTTTGTTCTCTCATCACTTTGGCAGGTTGGGCTCTTCCAGCTCTTGCAGGCCCTTCTGATCTGGGAAATCCCAAGAGATTCCTTTGGAGCAGGGGCTAATTTTCACACCTTAACAATGCAGGGTAGTATAAAGGAATCTCTTTGAAGCACAGCCCATCAGTGCATGAGGCTCTTTGAATTAGTGCTGTGGCACCCCCTTCACACAATATCCCTCTGCTGGGGCCTGGGGCAGGATTTCTCCCTGCAAGGAGGTGAATCTGTGCCTTACTTCTCCATGGGTATATGTGAAAGGGAGCCTCCAATTAAGATATCAGACAATATTTCAGAGACAACACTGATGTCTATACATAAGGGAGAGAGCTCTTGGCAGCTGAATAACAATACCTCCTCAGTCCATTGCCTTTTGAAAGGGAAGCACAACTTCCCTTCTTATCCTTATCTGAACCGTGCTTTTGAGACAAGAAACATCCTTTCTGCTTTTATTTTCTCATGTACTCAGCGTAATCTGATAAAAGTGGAAGAATCAAAATCCATCACCTGATGTGGAGAAGTATCATTTACTGCCTTATTGAGCTCTCAGTTTGCAGCTGCCTGGACAGGCTTTTCCTGAGGAGTTTCTAACCTGAGGCTGGCTGGTCTTTTCCCTCCAGGTGAGAGATGTCCCATGCTGTTTGGTGTGGAGATGCTGGTCTTCTAGGCACTGCTTCCTTTATGCACAGAATCATGGAATGGTTTGGGTTGGAAGGGACCTTAAAGATCATCTAGTTCCAGACCCCCTGCCATGGGCAGGGACACCTTCCACTAGACAAGGTTGCCCAGAGCCTCATCCAGCCTGTCCTTGAACACTTCCAGGGATGAGGCATCCACAGTTTCTCTGGGCAACCTCTTCCAGTGCATCACCACCCTCACAGGGAAGAACTTCTTCTGTATATCAAACCTAATTTTCCCACAGCATGTGGGCTGTTAAAAAAAAAATAAATTATTTCCATTCAAGCATTTTCTCAGAATCAAAGAATATACTGAGCTGGAAGGGACCCACAAGGAACATCGAGTCCAACCCTCAGCCCTGCACAGGATCATCCCCAAGAGTCACACCATGTGCCCCAGAGGATCATCCAAACACTCTTAGAGCTCTGGCAGCCTTGGTGCTGTTCCCACTGCCCTGGGGAGCCTGTTCAGTGCCCAACCACCCTCTGTGAGAAGAACCTTGTCCTGAGATCCAACCTAACCCTCTCCTGACACAACTTCAGACCATTCTCTTGGGTCCTGTCCCTGGTCCCCACAGAGCAGAGCTCAGTGCCTGCCCATCCTCTTCCCCTCATGAGGAAGTTTTAAGTGCAATGAGGTCTCCCCTCAGTCTCCTCTTCTCCAGCTGAACAGACTAAGTGCCCTAATTTTCCTTGGAATAGGATTGTTTTTAAAACACATTCAGCTCTGAAACTATGCTCTATTTTTTAGACCTTCTGATGGTGTTATGTCCAGCTTTTGATGTATTAATTAGTTGTTGGTCCAGGACAGTATCTCAAATGCCCAAATTTAGATATGTCTTCAGGAAGAGATGAAAAAGAACCATGTGGGTTTTGATGTCTGTAGTTGTCTCTGGTGTGGTCTTCAAACCCTGGCATGAAAGTCTCTGAATGCTGTTGCTTGTTCTTGCTGTGTATCTCAGCACGGAACTGCTGCTGCTGTGCTGCTCTAAACCCATTTTCTTCCCAGGGTAGTGGTAACCAAGCAAAACTTCTTGTGGTACCTCCTGCTCTAATCAGCCTTTGGTCGATGACATTTTGGTCCCTTGGCATGTGCTGTGGACTGTCCTCAGTACAGAATGATGATCTTTGTGTAAAATACTTTGTCTGGTACCCTGAAAAGTGTGTAAAAATGTCACCCGCCTTTGTTCTGTCATTCTCACTTAATGCAAAACATTTCTTGTTCTGCTTCTTTGAAATCTCAAATATTTTTATGTGAGAAGGTTCAAGATAATGGACAGAACATATTTTGTACTAAACTGTCACAACTGATCAAAATATTGAGGCTGTTCATTACATAAGATAGCCCTGGTTGGGCTCAAGTTCTCTCTTCACCAGTCTCCTGGTGGACAACTTGGATCCATGTTTGGCTCTAAGAGGTTAATTTACAACTCTGGAGAACTCCATCTGCCAGTTAAGCAGAGGAAACTGAAAAAGGAAACAATGAAAAAGCACTTATTGAAGCCTGCTGGGTGATTAGGTGAACCATAGACATGAATTAGATTTTAAACTCTTATTTTAAAGCCTTGGATGTTCGAGTCAAGCCTGCCATGGAGATAAAAGGCTCTGTATCTCCTGCAAGACAGATGCTTGCTGTTGAGAGAGGGATCATGGCAGTTCAGCAGGGAGTTCTTTGCCAGCCTCTCACGAGCAGTCAGCATTTACTTGGATGACCAGCAATCTGGCTGATAACCAGAAATACGTGGGACAGAAAATAAAAGGTTTTCAGTGAGACTGCCTTTTTAGCTGACGTGCACTTAAATATGAAGGGATTGGGTCTCATTTCCAGAACATCTTTACTGAAAATAATGAAAATGCTTTAGTTTGGCTGCTGCATTCACCGAACATTTCCCTTCACCATATATTTTTACAGTAATATTTTATGGGATCATCTGCAAAACTTAATCCAACTCTGGAAAATCAACAGCAGATGACATTTTGGCTGTTCTCAGATCCAGTGCCTTGCATCTCAAAAAGATGGTAATGTTGGAGCAAGAAGTGTTTGTTTTTGCTGTGGTTCTGCTATTGATAAATGTTCTGTCTTTTCATCTTGCTTCAGGAAGAAAGAATGAATTAAACATTAATTGAACTGTATTGACTGCCAACACGTAGAAATCTTATTGTAGATGTTGGAGAGTGCAGAAGGCTGCAGGGCAGATCGTTGTTCCTTCATTGATTATCTCAGGGGGAAAAAAGACTTGTTGACAGAGTGCTGTTCTTATGTGAATATTTACTTCCCGTGGTATTCCTGCAGAGGTGAGAAATACAGGGAAGAGGGTGTGAAATATGTGGAATATATGTGCCCTATGTGACACTATGGGGCAGAAAACAGTGATCTCACCTTCAGTGCTTCTTTGCTTCTAATAACATTAACTTTTTTGGCGTTTCTAAGAATAGGGTATCGTGCAAAATTACATCCTACAAATGTGAATTTTCTTCCTGTTTCCCCTTTTTTTTTTTTGGTTGCTGCTACAAATCTCTGTGCCTTTCCTTTCTCTTCTCCATGTACAGTAATAGGCTTTCCAGTACCCATAGTAACGGATATTGGAGGTGACGGGCAAAGAATCCCAAAGCTGAGATTCCCGGCCTAGATGACGGCCCTGGAATTTAAACGAAACGTGCAGTAGGCTCTGTGTAGAGAGACCCCCTAAGCACTGACTCAGGGGGATGAATGGAGGATTTTAAAACATGCTGTGACTTGAAGACTTTTTGTGATGTGCCCATAAGAAGGGAAATATGACTAAAGTGATGCTTTTTTTGCTTTTGGGCCTGGACAGGCAGCGTTTGCGAACGGCCTAAAAATAAACACGGCTCTGAGGAGCTGCTTGTGCTCAGAGCAGGTGGTCATATACTGCATAGAAAAAATAGTGAACCCCCCACAAAAATTGCACAAAAAGGCTTTTCTGGATGAAAGTTTTACTATTTTTTTTCTCTGAGGGCTGTTGTCATTAACCCTGTAGGACACATGAGCATTTTAACGTAGTAAACCGCACACAATTTTCATTATTTCCCTCTGCAATACAGGCCATTAAATAATCCCTTTTTTCCCCTCTATTATTTCTTTTTTTCTAACACAAATATGCAAAAATTAATGCTAGGAATTCTGCAGGAATTTTGATTTTAGTGCTGCTGAACGTTTAACACCTGTGTTGACAAATCCTTTGGAGCCACAGTAGCTGCAAATACTATTTTAATTTTCTATTCCAATTGTGTTCATCATCACTTTGCTTCAATTTTAACAGTTGATAACAAGTGAATAATGCACCTTGTGTATCTGCACATGCTTTTCATATTACTGAGACTGGATTTTTTTGCTTCTCTCCTCCCTCCCACACATTTTTTGATTACATTCCCTTCTTGCTGAGTTGCTGGAACAGTGGCTGCAAACAGTTGCTGTGAGTCTCAGGGCAAGGACGAGGCAAGAATCAGTGGACTTAAATCTCCCTGTATGGCTCATGAAATGAACCCTAAGCATAAGCAAACACCTGTAGATGTAAGAAAGAAAGATGAATTTCTCCCTTTATGCCAACATTCAGGGAAGTCCATCTTCCAGGATTGCCAGTAAAGCTGATCGTCGGTGGATTACTGATGTGGAAGTTCAATAGTTTCCTTCAGGAACGTGAGGATTCAGGCTTTGATAAGCAAGAGCTGTAAGAGAGGATGTTTTTGATGCCTTTTTGCAGGATACCTTGTTCCTCTTGCTGGATACTTCAGACATCAGGTGCTCAGCACAAGCGTGAAAATGGATTCTTGATTTTGCATCATTCTGGGCAAATAGAATGGATGCCCTTGAATAAAATGCCAGGGCCAGTTAATTTTTTTTTTTTTTTTTTTTTGAGAACTATACAAGATATTTTGAAGCTGAATGTCCTTCTGTCTTGTGTCTTTCTCTACCAGAGGAGAAAGGGCTCAGATTACAGGGAAATCCAAACATACCTGATGAAGACATCAGATGTCAGTACACATCCAACTCTGCCTAAATCATTGCGGCCTCCTTCCTCAAAACATAAATCCTTTAATAATATTAAGTGGTTTAGCTTGGATTAAAATGAAATCATAGAAATATAAAATCATTAAGGCTGGAAAAGCCCATCGAGTCCAACCTGTGTCTGATGCCCACCTTGTCCCCCAGCCCAGAGCACTGAGTGCCACATCCAGTCGTTCCTTGGACACCTCCAGGGATGGGGACTCCAGCATTTCCCTGGATGGCTGAAGGTTTCTCCAGAAGAGGTCTGAGCACTCTGAGCAGCAATGCACTGCCAGGTCTTCCCTCTGCTCCCATTTACCCAGGGTAGCTTTTTGTTTAGAGGGTGAACTGCAACGTGAGCTGAAGACAACCACAACACCCCTTGCTGCCAACTCCCCACCTTATTTCAGCCTTTGCACTCACATCCCTGATGATTTTTACATTAGTATTTGATAAGCACTTTGCTTACTCTGACTTGTAAAATGCCCGAGTTCATTCAATCAAACATTATTTCAGTGCTCAAAAGATATTTATGTTACAGTTTGATTGTATAGTTTGCATTGAACCCCCACTCTGGTGTAACTCCAACTGACAGAAGCAGCTGCTTTTAATTGTCTCTGATGGTGACCTGTCAAAAATTGATCCTCATCTTATTCTGAAACCAGCGACTACTTTCTAATGTAATTACCCAGGTGAGGCCCAGAAAGGAAGATAAATGCCTGATTATAAATTCTAGCATACAGCATCAAGTAATTATCAGCATGAGGCATAAAACCTTGAGCTGTCCTTTTCTTCTTTTTTTATTTCTTGCCTATGTTTATGATAGAATAGTGAACTGTATTTTAAGTTCTATAGCAAAGATCATTTTCCTGTTCAAATGAGCAATATATACATGCTGTAGATCTTTGAAATCTTCAGTGTATGCTGAAGTAGGAGGCCTTTTGAAAGTTGATGTTGCAATGTTGGAAATACAGTAATTACATCTGTTAACTGCAAATACTTCACAGGAGGTTTAGAAAGGATGATTTGAATGCAAACTCACAGGTCTGGTTGCACTTTGGGCATGATTTGTCTCTCCATTTTTCCAAAATCAGCAGTTCTGTGATGCAAAGGAGTCTGGAAATGGTTTTGAATTTTGACCAGCAGTAATTTTTACCTGAAAAAGTATAATACCATACACTGCTATAGCAATACCACTGGGCTCTGATATTGGGCATGGTTCTTTGTATTGCTTTGAAATCTGTGGGATTGCTGTACTAATTTGAGAAGAGTTATATTTTATCTTTTTGGGGGAATTTTGCTCTCATTAGTCAAGATATTTTCCTGTGGTTACTGTAAGAAAAGGTGGTAAAGAAATTACACACACATCACAGGGGGGAAAGGTTCCTCTTCAATTGCACTTCTGTGTAGGCCATTTTAAATACATAGAGATGAATAATTTAAACCCCAATTATATTTGTTATAATTTACTAAGCACTGAAGTTTGCTCTGGTTTTCCTCGTGCAAGGATGAATTCACCTCCACACAGGAATGCTACATTTGTATTTATTTCCTAATTAATTTAATAAGGCTCAAATACCAGTTTGTCACTATAATGCAATATATCATTAAATATGAAAAATGGGAGGGAAATGTGCCTTGGAAACTCGTGCTTGGTAGAAATTAAATTAGTGTTCTTACATTATGCTTTTTGCATAGTCTGCTCTTTGTACGTATCTAATTGCTATTAATGTGGGGGGGTTTGTGTTAGGAAAGTATAAACAGATACCTTATTGCAAACCCAACATGGATGGATTTCATAGCTCAGTTGAAAGCATTTGGCTTCAGTGTTGCTGAAATTTGTTCTCTTAGTGTCACTAATATTTTAACCTATTTAGCAGTTGGAACATTCCAGAAAGCCATACTATCCCTGCAAGGAAAAAATCCTTGTACATAGTAAATCTGCTTGTGATAAATGTTATTTGGCTTTTTTTGCCCCTTTTTTACTGTTAACCTTAAAAAAATAGAGCTCATTTCCCATTTCTTATATCTCGATTTAGATATTCAGTTATTTTTACATTTTTCTGCATATTCATTGCAGTAACTCTGCTTCATTCCAGTGTTTCTGCACTTTATTGTCTCATCTTCGTATTTATTTGAAAATAAAACATGATTTAAACCTGCAGCAGTCTTAATTGGCTAAATACATTCAATTGCTTTGTCCTGAAACACCATTCTTTGCTCCCTAGATCGGGATTCATTGCAGGTATCTGCTTCTGCCAGTGACAGCTGAAGCTTCCTGATCTTTTTTATATTTTTTTTTCTCAACAAGCCAGTGCTATTAAACCTGGGCTTGGTATTTATTTTTTTTTTTTTTCTGATTTTTTTTTTTTTAATTTTCCAGGCAGCTTCAATTTGCAAAGGCTGAGCAGGTCAATCCATTGTCCTTGCTTGGCGGCCCAAGATGCTGCTGCCCTGCTGCACAATAGGCAGCCTTTGGGGGTCAGAGCCTGCACGTGGCTGATAACAGAGCTATTCCAGGCTGGAAAACACCAGGATTAGTGAGCTCCAGTTCTGCCTCAGAGCAGGGCTTCAGCTGGGTGGCAAACCAGTCACACTCAGGGAACTCTTCCATCTCTTTCTTTAAGGGTGGAGGCTGCAAACTAAGGAATCAAAACTCTGCTGCTTGGTTTTTAATATTTGCTTAAATTATTTTTATTGAAAGCTATGATAAATAAGATTGAAACCTATAATAAATAAGAGAGAGTGTGTATGTGTGTGTGGTAAGGGGGCAGATTTCAGATTCTCTGTCTCATCTGTACACACAGCGTCTGCACAATTCTGTCTCTGACAAGCAAGAGCTGTGGTTCCTGATTTCCATCCACACAAACCCACCTTCCTCTCCCTGGCCCTGGGATGGAGCAAGCCTTTGGCAGGGCACAGGCTGGGGGTGGCAGGGAAGGCACTGGAGGTTGGGATTGCAGGCTGGACACGAGGCCACGGCATGTCCTGGCACAGGCGAGTCCTACAGCAGGACACTCCTGGGCAGGAGGATGAGCAACAACAAGGAATGAACCTGGATAGGAGGGAAAACTTTTTCCCCCACGAGGGAAAACTTTTTCCCCATGAGAACAGCTGGGTACTGGAGTAGGTTATCCAGAGAGTTTGTGCCATCTCCTTCCTTGGAGGTGTTCAGGACCCAGCTGGTGTCTCAGTGTCAACCTTGCTTTGAGCGTGAGGTTGGACTGGAGACCATCTGAAGTATCCCATGTTCCTGATATCTGTTCCCTTTAAACACCACGAAAACAGTGTTTGAAGATATGAGTTTGAAATATATTTGAAATATTAATATTAATATTTGGAATATCATTATATTTGAGAATGTTTTAAATCCTGTGAAAATAGTATTGAAAATAATGACCTAATTAGTGCTGGAATTAAAAACAAAATCTGGAAAGTTGTAACTCAAAATGTGGGGGGAAAATTTATTGTTTCTGCGAATTTAAAAGAGAGTTGCAAGTGCTCAGATTACTTACAGTAAGGTGGGAACCGTGGAGAACCTTATAAATGGGTTTTACAATTCATGGCCACTTGTTGGATGACTTAAATATGGGAAATCAACCCTTCTTTTAGGTTTAGAGAGGGGCTATATCATGACCCAAAGAAGAGAGGCTTCAAGTAGAGTTGAGAACCATCTTGGATCTGCAAATTAGAAATAGAATACCTGGTTAGAAATGTAAAATTTTAATAGCAGGAGCTCTAAGTTTATTAAATGTAGGGTGCTAAGCAAGACTGAACACCACAGCAGCATAACACAGGCTTTCAAGAATTAGAATAGACAGAAATGAATAAGTATAGGGAGCATGAGTGATGTAGTGTAAAGAAAGTGAATTTTAGAGCAACCTACAGTACTCTGCAGGTTAGTTGTTTGTATTAATAAAAAAGAAAAAAAGAAAAAACAGTAATAAAGTAAAGTTGTGAAGAGCTGTTGTGAAAGCAAAAGATAAAGCAGGCAAGAAATCAAGATATGTGGCGAAAACAGAACAGAAAGAGGTGGTTTTGAAGTCTAATGTTGGGGGGGGAAAAAGGAGTATAGAGGAACAGCTTTTACTGGTGGGAAAAAGATCAAAAAGAAAAAGCAAAAAGATCAAAGAAAGATCACCACATTCTAGAAACCTACAAATGCAGAAGTACATCCTACAGAATAAAAATCAATCACTTCATATGTGCAAGCATGCCAGAGGAAAAATAAAGATTAAACTGAAAATAGTTCCGTTAATAAAGGAAAAAGGTAAAATACTACTGGTTTTAGATGTTTAAGTTAATTAAGCATTTCAAGAAGTATCTTCGTGTGGATTAATATGGAATATATATACGAATGAACTAAGTGTATGTATTGTTTTAGTCTAAGCTTATGCACAGCTGAAAATGTCTCTGTCTTGTGATATTGAGACATTGTGATTCTCTTCTCCACTTCCCAAATAAGGCTGGGTAACCCCATGTCTCTGCAGGAATGAATTCCCAAATTCCTCATTGCTTCGACAAAACCTACAGCCTATTCCTATTATACTATAAAGCCAGAGAATTAAACCTGGCCACAGTGGTCAAATAAACAAGGGGGGAAATTCATGTTTACTGGGTTATTGCTGTTGGGTGCATTGTAATTTTAAGATGCATATATATTTTCTTTGTTTTCTATGCTCAGTAAAGCTGCACCATCATAAATTGGAGGAAAAAAAGAGTCAGGATTATTGCAGACTCCTCAAATTGAGGAGAGGTGGACTGGACAGAGCTTATAAAATGTAGAAATGCTGGGAGCTGTTTAACAGTGAATAGAGCTGTAAAAGTAGAATTAAAAGATATTTTCTTCACAGAACTCTTGTTTTATTAACACTTTTGCTACACTCATTGAACAAATTAATCTTGGGGGGAATTAAATCAGAATTTAACAGCCGGTATTCTCACAGGAGCAATGTACATGTGTATCCCTAGAGTTCTTTGTTTTCAAATGCTGTGCTTTCTTTTGATTTTTTTATGATGTTTCATCTTCAGAAATGCTGATGAGATATGGCTTGGTGTGATTTGAAGTTGGTGAAAGAACAAGAAAATTAGTTTAGTTACTCTTATGCAATTTTCTGTTTATTTAAGTGAATGCTGGTGAACAGGCAGGTACTTGAGCACATAGTTGCTATTCCTGAAGAATAAATTTGGGACATTATTCTTGCTAAGGCTTTTGGCTCTAAGTACATGTCAGAGGAAAATATGTTGTATAAACAAAAATTGTACTTCAGTCGTCCTCCTGCAATCTAGTTTATTCTAACCGTAAATCAGTGGATCCTTACAGTTACTGAGTAGGTTATTTTCCATCTTGGATAGCAAATCCATTAGAGGTTCCTCTGAAGTTTTACACCTCTGAAGAGTTCTCATGCAGTTCCTGGTCACATTCCATCAGTGTCCTTTGTGTTCCCTGTCGAGAATCAGCAAGGAATGTAAGTCCCATGTTACACATCTCTTCATCGTATTCCACTTTCCCACGTTCTTATTTGTATTTCCAAAACAAGACATCTGCTTAAGGGAGAAAAATAAAGTTGTATAGGACGATTAAAAATCCTTTTAAATGGTCTCTTTGGAATTTCCAAGTTTTCCTTGAAATCATCAAGTTCTCTGTCTGAAGCACTCAACCTGTGAGGAGTTACTGGGAAAATGCATAATAATATTAATAATCTTATAATATATCAATTACATCTCATACAATATAATATAATGTTATAATATAGTAATATTATAATAATATTAATGTTCAAGTAGAGTGTTATTTAAATAGACAAAAGTAACAGTACTGAGTTAAGGGACCAACACTTAAATCATATCTAAATTCCTGGGAAATAAAGTCTAAGAGGGAAACAGCAGTAACAAGGGAAGAAAGTATAATACCTCCACTTGGTACCTGATTGTCTATGATGAGCAGTCTCACTATACTAAATTGTATCTGTTGAAAAAAATCTGAGGAAAATAAATTGTGAGGTGGCTTTTTTATGAGAGCTGAAAAAAAGCAGTCAAGAAATGTTTTCTTGACTGTGTCTAAATAAAATCAGCACAAAATCTGTTCCAAGACCTCAACTGGATAATTATGGTATGAATTTTTGGGTTCAAAAACCTCAGGTCTAACAGCAGAAGAACATAAGGCAAAGACCAGCTGGCATAATTTTGTTCTCCCTGGCATGTTTCTTTTTTACACTGGGCTCATTTTATTTATTTTTTCGAAGCTATTTGCAAACAGCAACAAGTTTTTAAGTTGTTTACTAAGCACAGACTTTCGGTTTTCAGGTGGATGTTTTAAGCAGAAAACCAAGATTTTCTTCTGGAAAAAAAAAAATATTTCCTTTTTATGATCCTTCAGCTGCTCAGAGAAGGATGGAAACCAGAGCTGTACATGAAAGGAAAGCACCCACTTGTAGGGCTGTGAAACAACTGCAGCAAATCTGATGTTCTAGTATAGCTCCAGTTTATTGTTCTTATCCCCAGTAAATGTTCAGGTTCAACTGACACTTCAAATTTGTCCTGAGTCAGATTCCACCTGATACAAATAATTTCTTTTGAATTGCTGGAAAAGAAGGTTATTTTCTCTGTGGTGGAAGGCTGGTGATAAAGCAAGAACAGAGAAGCTCCACATGACCACAGATGACCAAATGCTAGTCCTGCCACGTTGCCAGCCAAACAGTTTTGGAGATTAACTGTTTCTCTTGTATGATTTCCAAGACATGAATAGTAAAATTACTCCCTAAAAATCTCTAGAGCTGTGTATCCAGGTTGGGTTTGTTCTCTCAGCTGTTCACTCCTTTCACTTTACAGGAGGATATGGTCAGCTCTGTGTGAACAGCTTTGCATGATGAGACTCTGAATAGGAAATATTTCCTTTTAAGCAACAATAAAAACCGCTTGTTTAATAATAATAATAATAATAATAATAATAATAATAATAAAAATGAATCATCTGATGGGGAGGATCTTCTAAACTGGATCTACCATCAGAGGAACTGTAATGTAGAAATGCCATTTGATAGGTGTGGGAGAGGTGTGGCAGCAACATTTCAAGCTTTCAGGTCGTCTCTTGTTTCTCCCTTATTGCTGGGTGAGTTTGTATTTTTCATTAAGATCCTCCCAGATTCCTTCTCTCTGTGAAAGTTATTTTATGGCGAGTCTACACTGCTAGTTCCCTCTCTGTTCTTCCCAATATTATTACAAAATAGTCATAGGAAAACCTCTGTGGTTTGTTCATAGAGCGACATGTATGAGAATTGCAGTAGTTGAAAGAGTTATTTTAGGATTCATCCATCAGGTTCTGATGAATCAAAACACACCTTTAGGGCAACAGCTTACATTTTGGAAGAAAATATCAGCTATCTTTATTAAAAGCTATGATAATGATACCTTTGAGACCACCTTGATTACCCTCAGAAACGTGAAGGAAGGAAAGTCATCAAGAGAACTTCTGTGACTCACATCTCCTCAGAGTTATTTTAAAGTCTTTCTCCAGTGCCAAAAGTCGGTTCCAATGTTTGTTTTACACACAAGTTTGCCTTTTTATGAAACATGAGAGCTGAATATCCATTGTGTTTAAGTTATCCCCTAAATCCTTAGGTCAGTCAAAGTGAAAACATGCATAAAAGTCACTAAAATCAAGCCCCAAACTGCAGGCTTTATTCTCTTGTCTAAGGTGTTGGATTGGTTGTCATCTTGAGAAATGTAGTTGTCCTTTAATCCAAACACCATTTTATGCACACAATAAAAGTGATTTCTACCCAGTAGTCACATCCAGCCATTGGTTCATAAATTCTCACCAACCCCATCTTGTTGTCCCTGATGAAGGACGTTCCTTTACTTGAAGCCAAGAGCAATCAGGTATTAAAATCACTTCCAGCAGGCACTTACATGGTGAATTATGAAACAAACAACTGTAGGCACCAGAATTAACAGAGAAGAGCTGAACAGAACAGCTAAACCAAAGCAGACTTAGCAGCTCAACTTTTATCTTGCTGTGATGTCTTCTGAAGTATAAAATATAAAGCTCTGTGTCTGCATACATATATAAATAAATGTATGTGCACATGAAAGAGCAATGCTTCTCAAAATATTTCAGAAAATAATTTCTCCCTGAAAGACAGATGAAAGTCTTTTGGCAATTTTATTCGTCAGGGGATGATGAATAACCTCAAGCATTGCTAAACGAAGAGTGAAATCAGGTGATAGTAAATAATAATAATCATAGTGCAGACTGATTACTAGACAACTACTCAATAAACCTGGTTTATTGCAGCAGAGAAACTACTTTCCTGGAGCGGTTATGACTGCTGCTAAATCACATTTCTAAGTAATGTGTCAATTCAGATTTCATAAAACCTTATTGCTCCGACTCAGAACACAGCGTTTTTTAAGGATGCAGTTAAAACATGGCCAGATAGGGCTGGCTCTCCTTGGAAGTTCTTGTAGGGTTCTCAGGAATTTAAATTGAGCTTAGAGAGTTCTTGCTGTCGTTGCCTGAAGATTTATTGCATAAAACCGGCATATAAAGTTGTTTTAATGCTTTCTGCAGTATGTTTTTCCACCTTAGAAAAGCACTTTGGGAACATTGGAAGGGAGGAGTGGTTGCTGTGCTGGGGTAGCGGGACAGAGAAGGAAGTGGCACACATGGAAAAGGTCCATCTCCTCCACTGATCCAACCAAAAGGAGCCACCTTGGTCTCCTCTCTCCAATGAACTGGTGACTAATTTCACCTCCTTTGTCTGAGGCACCTTCCTTAGAAAAATCACCCCCCCCCTTGGGAATAGTGATACTCTCTCCACTGATTGGATGGTGCCCCCCTGATCACCTCAGATAACAAAGCTGGAAGGAGGTGGATCTCATTCCATGTCTTTGAGGTGGTTCCCTGATGTAACTGCACACAAGGTTTGGCTGTAAGACTTTGGTCTGAACATCTTTGCTTTTTTCCCTCGTCTGCAGTGTGGTCCTAGGCTGGAGCTGATGGATTTCCCAGGAATTTTGGCCAGTTGGGCTGCTCTCTTCCTTGGGGATGTTCAGCTGACCCAGCTCCTAGTGTCATGTTTTGGTTGCCCTTGGTCTGCTGTCAGAGTAAGCAATCAAGCAATCAGAGCTTGCTCTGTGCCCTTGAATTCCTTAAGCCAGTTATGTAGGAAGACTTTTCTTCCATTTTAGATAGAAAAGTTAACAATCCCTTTGGTTACATAAATTCCCCAACAGATGGATGGGAAGGAATGAGGAAGAACAGCTATTCCTCTGTTTCCTCACCTCAGTAATAAGCAACTCCTGAGGGTAACAGAATGACACTGGTCCCTGCTCAGAGATCTATATCCTCAGAGATCCATATCCTATTTAGGGAATATGACATAATTTGTTTGACAGATGTGACAGGGTCAGGGAGAGACAGAGAGACTTATTGGGAGTAGAACTGTGAGTATATATATATGTGGGGGAGGGAATTCAGTGCCTTGGAAGAAAATGCCAATACGGGTGGCAGATGAGTCGAAAAGGAATGGAAAAGGATGATTTGGAAAAAAACAAAAAAAAAAACCAAAAAAAAACCCCAGAAAAGTGGGAAAACAAAATCTGAGGTAAGTAAAACCAGGAGGGGCTGCTGAGGGCAGGAAGAGTTTTAAGGAGGAGAAACACTTTGGGAGAAATAAGAGTTGCAGGATAATGATAGAAGTTCCTTAATTGAGGAGAAACTAACCTAAGGGTAAGTGATGTCCTAAAAAAAAAAAGGATGCAGGGCTCACAAAAACTCATACTAAATGGGAAGGAGAAATGAATGGAATTAAAAGGTGGCTTTCTAATTTGATAGAGCAGTGCATGCCACATTTTATAATAACTTGAAGTCTGTATTAACATTGCAGGCATTGCAGAATTTCAGTGTCTTGACAAAATGCTATTAAAGCTTCCCTAGACAGGATGTCTCTGACTCTCCTTAGTGCCTGGGTGTCAGAGAACCAAAGGCAATCCTCAAACTTTTGGCAGTCTTTTAGGGATCCCAGTTGTGGATCATTATGTAGTTGAAGTTCAGATTGAACCCTTACACTTGACAGGATGTCCAGGAGGGAACCAATGTAGGGAGCAAGGGACAGATCCATTATATCCAGGCTTTAGCTTCCTCCAGGATTTATTCCTGGGCTGATAGTTTTAAACCAGTCAGGAGAAAATGATGACTTTTATAATCTGGAACCTTTTTATTTGGTTTTTTGTTGTTGTTGTTGTTGGGTTTTTTTGTTTGCTTTTCCTTTCTTCCTTCTGTGAGGGCAGAGGTGATATTAAGATAAGGACTAAGACTCATGAAAAAATCCCAGCTACTATTTAGGGGCTGTAAACTCAGACTAGGAGCTAATCCCAGCTGCTGGGGGTGGAGTTTACACTGGAATAGTAGTACAGCCAGGAAATTGGAATTGTTCTTTGTAGTTGTTAAAAAGATGTTTCTGTTGTGCATTTTCTGCTTTTTAAAAATTTTTATTTCTGGGGGTGGTGGTGTTATTTCATAAGAGTTTCTAATCAAAGAAAGAGACCTCTCATCGCTTAATTTTTATAAATATCAACTTAATTTCTCCCTTTTGTTGAATTCAAGAATCTAAGGGGTAGGTTAGGATTAATACAATGCGAGCAATCTAATTATTAAATTAATGTTCATGTTACTATATTGCTCTTAAGCAACACCTAAAAAACCTTCATTGTTATGTTGTATTTCAAGCATGATAACAAATTCTTCACTGTTTGTCTCACACCTTCATTGTTTAGTAATATTTTAACCATAATAACAAACATTTCACTGTTTCTCTCAAACTTTGCAGTTTTACCTGTTTTTACTAGTTCTCTGCTTTTTGCTTTTCTTGCATAAATAGTGGTTTTATTTCCTCAGGTCTATAAAATCAGTAATTTTATGACCTTGAATGTCTATGTGTCTTTGTACAGCAGAAAACAGAACAGGGTCAGGCTGGCATTGTTAGTAATTATAAAGATTGTAAGATTATAACAATACTTAGTAATTATAAGATTTAACTGTAACAGTTTAACCTTTTCAAAGTGTCACATTTGTCTTTGAGGACCAGATTTCCACTCTGGGGAGGGAATAACATTGTCATGAGTCATCCTTGGTCATCCCAGGAGATGCATCCAGGACTCCAGGTCCTGGCTTGGAAGGGAAATAAAAGCCTGAACTGCCTCAGTGCAGCTCAAACGTGACCTGAACAAAGCACTTTTCTTTGATAAAAATGATTCAGTTGGTTTTTTGTTTTGGTTTTTTTTTAACTGAAAATTTGAGCAAATCTTTTATTTTGAGGAGCTTCAATGAACGGAAATTTTGGGTGGTTTTAGTGTTGGTTTTTTACCCCCTAGAGAGTTTTCTGTTTTCCAGTCTGTGTTACTCTGCAGTCTTTGATGGTAAGCCAACATTTATCTGAATTTTGGGGATGTCCAGCAGTCCTGGAGAAGCTCCTCTAGAATAAATGAGAATTTTTCACAGTAGTCACTGTGGCGTCTGCTCTGAATCCCAGAGAAGAATTAGAAGCTGGGATTTATCAATTATTCCTGGAGCTCCTGACCCACTTTAGGCAATCTAGAAGATTTGGAAGATCCTTGATTTTCAGTCAAATAAGAAGATGTGCAGGACTCACTTTTATTGATATTTTTATTTGCTGTTCCTCAGGGGCTGAGAGGGATCTCAGCAGTTACAGCTTGGAAGCCAAACTCAGTTTGGTGTTGTGGCTCCATTTTTTTCTTCCTATTTTTTTTTCTTCTTTTCCCCTGTGGATTACAATTGTTTCACTGACAGAAGTGTGATGTAACTTATGAGAACTTTAATATTAATTTGTGTGGAACATGTAGCACAAGAGTGAAGTTGCTGTTTGGGTTTATGTCAGCTGTGTGTATTTGTATGTATTTTGTATATGGTACATACATCTGTCTGTGTTTTATTAAGCAGATTTCTAACTTTATTTTTTTTTGACTAAAATAAGTCAGTGAAGTTCAGTTAGAGGTACACAATGGAACTAATAATTAGCACTGAAAAAAAATGCGTGGACAAAAATTACTTTGCATTATTCACTGTTTCATGTTTCTGTAATGTGTAGCAGGCATGAAAAATGGAAGTAATTACTAGAAGAAATCTCCTACAGAGCATGAGAGGTCCTTTTTGTTTTGTTTTGTTTCCTAAAGGCACACAACTTTAAAATTTATTTACTGAAAATGGTACTAGGTCCATAATTATCATCTTCTGTATTAATGATGGAATAGGATTTTATTTAAAAGTATGGAAGTATAAAATCAGGATTTAAAACATTAGCATGATTCTACTGAAATGTCCCATTCAGGAAGCCCCATTTTGCCCTGGAGGTATGGAAATAATACACTTTTTAAACATATCTATACAAATTTGCCTTAAAAAGATTATTTCTCAGATCAGTTAGGCATGTGCACAGATGTAAAAGAGGATAAAAAAATCAAATTAAACAGCTTCATTTGAGACAAAGGGGTTATGAGGCCACAGACATTTGCCCTGCAGGATGTGCTGCTTTGTGGGTTTACACATTGAGCCTTTATCTTTTAAAATGCAGCCTGGAATCTTAATTGGACTTATGAGTTGGCAAAGCCAGTAAGGCTTAAGAACAGCACTGAATCTCAGCACTAATTCTGAAATAATCTCCATCTCAGTACCTGAAACTGGATCCCTGTAACTCTTCATCTTGTCATCTTTTCAAATTATAAGTAAAGTAACTTTTTATTTCAATTGAAACTCATAGAGCTCGTAGAGGTATTAAAAAATGTTTCTTCTCTATTATTTAAATTTAAGCTTGTAGAGCTACCTGTGCTTAAAAATATAACTACAAATGGTTCTTCTCTAATTTTTGCTGATTTATTGAAAAACAAGTAACCAAACTGAGAATAGAGATGTTAACAACATCTGGTAATGAAAGTCTTTGTGGGGGAAAAAGGATGTCACCTACCATTTGTAAGAATCTCTAACATAATGATCTTAAACATAACTCTTAACTGAGGAAATGCAGACATGGTGTTGCTTACTGGTTGTCTAACAATATTTAACATTATTTGTGTTAGAAATAAAAAATTACCCCCTAAAAATATATTTAAGACAAACTCGTAATCTGGAATACAGCTTTTGAAAGATCAGGAACCCATTTAGAATAGTCTGTGGGAGACAATTCTTTGCTACTGTATGTTTATTTTAAGGAGTTGATTATTAGTTGTAACATCTTACTCATCTTTAAATATTTTCCAGTTATCTTTAAAGCACCTGTGTTTAGTTTACTGTGTAAGAGATCCTGGGAGAGTTGACACTTGGAGCTTTTTCAGAGTTTTTGATAGGTTTTAGAGAAAGCTTGAATTTCCTTTTTTTCTTTAAGGGAATTTCTTTTCTCTCTAATATAATCTGTTTGAAATAAGTTTGGAAGGTTCTGTAAAGGTCCAGTAAGGAGCAGCTGAGGGAGCTGGGGGGGCTCAGCCTGGAGAAAAGGAGGCTCAGGGGGGACCTTCTGGCTCTGCAACCCCCTGACAGGAGGGGGGAGCCGGGGGGGGGTCGGGCTCTGCTGCCAGGGAACAAGGGACAGGAGGAGAGGGAACGGCCTCCAGCTGTGCCAGAGGAGGCTCAGATTGGATATGAGGAGGAATTTGTTGCTGGAAAGGGTGGTCAGGCCTTGGCAGGGGCTGCCCAGGGAGGTTTGGAGTCCCCATCCCTGGAGGTGTCCCAGGAAGGCCTGGCCGTGGCACTCAGTGCTCTGGGCTGGGGGACAAGGTGGGGATGGGGCACAGGGTGGACTTGGTGATCTTGGAGCTCTTTTCCTGTGATTCTGTGATTTCCTGCTCTCTTTCTCAGTTTTACAGCATTTCCTTTTATGAAAATGATTACATGTAACATTAAAGAACGAAGAAGGGGGAGAAGGTAATCAACAGCAAGGGCGAGAAGTATTGTGGTCATCTGCAAAGGGGGATACAGATCTAAGAGAATAAAAGAAGTAAAAGAGGAGCTTAAAGACAAGAAGAAAGAGCCCCTAAAAGGAAATGTCAGGTTTTTCTCTTCTGCAGATATAGATTTCTTTGGGAGATACACCAAGTGATGCTTTAATGAAGAGTGCTGCAGTTGGCATGTAGGCAAAGTGCTGACTGTGACTGGTCGATGCTAAGTTATTCATCTCATGAATTGTTATTTAATTGCATAATATTACTTTCTATCCAGTGATTGAAACAAATCGCAGCCAGCAAATGGAATAAATTAAAAAGAATGCAAGCACAGCTGAATGAGCAACCTCTCTTGAAGCAAGTTTCAGAGCTGCTTGGTGTATTGCAGGTATTCCTCAGGTGGAAATGCCACTCACACCAAAGACTCTGTGCCTGGGTGACCCATTTTTGTGACTGATGCTTCCATTTCTCCCCTCCCACCCAGCTGTAGCCAAATCTCTGTCCCACATTCACTTGCTACACGTGAAGCATGGTGTGGAAAACACCTCCCATCCTACTCTACTGGCCCAGTTTCTCCAGTTCTGGGAGTCAGTGGAGCAACTGGAGCTCAGCACTTGGTCTTCTTGCCCCGTGTGAACTTTAGGAGTAAATGTCAGCAAGCTCTTAAGCCATCAGTGGATTTCTCATCAGAGTTTAAGACCCTGGTAAACCTCTTACTGCTGCAGTGGCAGTGATCAAGATGCTCTATGTATTTCCATTTTAGAAGATAAACACAGGGAACTGCAGTGAAATAAAACAAGTACACATGAAGTGCTGTGATCTTAGCAGCCTTTAAATTTCTCTAATATAAACTGGCCATAAGAAGCTTTGTCCTCTTAATCCTCGCTGGTTTTTAGACAATTTGTTGTCTCCCAATTAAGTACAGATGGTTTGGAGCTGTAATGCTGATAAAAGTAAAAAAAAAAAAAAAAAAAAGATGCTTAGGATTGCTTCAATTTCCGGGTTGGATTTTAACAATAATCCATGTCTGAAACAGAAGAAATCTGGTTTTATCTGATCTTTAATGCTCGTTTACAGATAGCTGACATATTTCAGTGATTACAGCATGTGTAAAATAATACCATTATCATATTTACTGCAGGAATAAATCTGTGAGAAGGCCGTACAACAGCATCCAGCTCTTCAGTTTGTGCCACTCATGGCATAACTTGCTGCTTTCATTTAACCATGCAAGGAGGGTCTTCTGACACAGGGGAGGTTTGATTTTACAGCTGGAAAACCACTGTCAAGAAACTGGGTAGCATGTGGGAAACTCTGCAGTGTAATCATTCAATGTGGAGAAAACAGCTGAAAACTCACAGAATTATTCACTTGGCAACATCTTTTTAGGAAGTTCTTTCTCTTCTGAAGACACAGATATGAGCAAACGTGTAAGTCTTAAGGCTGGGTAATATTTTTAGTTGCATCTATTTAGTTGTATCTAAAGCAGGATGGGAACTCCTGATAAGTTTCAAAATATCACCTTTGCCCTTAGTCTACAAGTAGACATTTTAAGCTGTTAAAAGAAGTCCACTCCCTAGATAGTTGCTCCTTCAACAATCCTTTCTCCCTTCATCCTCTTTCCACAAATACTCCTGGCTTGGCCTCTTTTTGTAGTTGAGCTGATAAATGGTAAAGAGAAACCAGCATTTTCAGCAAGAAAATCATCCCAGCTGGGAAACGCCCTCAAGTTTGGGTGTAGCTTTGGCTTTTCAATGATGCTTGAAGGCAGCAATTCCCAATGAGGGTCCAAGCCACCATCTTCCTATATTTTTATTCATGGTGGGCCTTACCATGCACTGTGGATATTTAAATTTTCAGCTCCCCAAGCCCTCTTTAGGGCTTTGCAAGATAAGAGCTTTTGTGTCAGCAACCCTGCTGTGTTAGAAACCCATTGCACACATGTTCAATGCCTCTTGGTTGAAATTGCATTTTGCTCAGGCCTGATGAGTATAAACTTAGGTATAAACTACCTGGGATGGTGGAAGCTGATGCTGAATTAGTTGTCATGTTCAAAACATTCTTTTGGTGAAATATCTGCATGGAGGTGTTGAAGGCCGTCTTTTCTGATGGAGCAAACATGTGAGGCTTTTTTTAGCTAAAGACAGCAATTTTATTTTCTTACTAATTGAAGATCTTATTCTTTAATGCTTGGACATCAAAATTTAAGGGACTATTTGATGTGAATTCGCTTTTATTTGTTAACTTGCAGCATTGATCTACAAGGGATTTTGTTGATGCTGCTCTAAATTCTTTGACATTGGTGATTTAATAACATGTGAGGTCCAATTAGCCTGCTTCTGGAGGAGAAGGAGCAGGGATTTGCTTAGGGAAGGAATCAGCAGAGGACAGTCCACACATAGACAGCCAAGACCACTTTGGAGAAGCTGTGATGGAGGATCCCTGCTCCCTGCCCTCTCCTGGCAGCTCTCTGCACTGACAGGTGCTGAAAGTCCAGAAAATGTGGAAGCTTTCACTGCTGCAGCCTTCCCTTCCAAGGCTGGCTGGCTGAAGATCTCCTCCTGGCTTCCATGCTGCTTTGGGCATTCCTGCTGGCTGCAGGATCAAGGGTTGGACTTGATGATCTCGAAGGTCCCTTCCAACCCAGCTGATTCTATGATTCTATGATTCTATGATTCTATGATTCAGTGTTCCTGCACTCAGCTCCAGGTCTGGACACGCGCAAAGTGGGGAAAGTCACCTTTCCCTTCATAATCGTGGCAGAAATGATGTCTCTCACTTCTGTCTCCACAAGCAGGTCCTGAACATCCCTTCACTCCTCACTTCTAGTGTGTTTTCCAGCCTTTCACTCTTGTCCTGCTCCCTTGAAGTGCTGAGGCTTCAAGAGCCAAACCGTGAGAGATAATGCCCACACAGATTAATGCCTTGGTAATAGAATAGAATAGAAGCCCTAAATGACAACCAACTCATGAGGAATTGTTTTTATTATAATTTTTATTCAGTGTTCAAAAGCTGCACATCATGGAGGACAGAAGCAATATTTGCAGCCAGGATCTGTGTTCCTGGGTATCTTTTTCAGTATTAGCAGTCTGGTTCAAAGAAGCAGAGCACCCACTGTGGTGCCGTTTTCCAAATCTGATCGAGCCAAATCTTCTCAAACAAATGGGCAAAATCAGTGTTTAGACATAATTCCCGTAAATAAACTCATTCAGAGCATAAAATGCACACAGAAAGAGGCAGCCATGTCCTTCCACTTAAATTATTCTGAATGATTTTGTCTGAGGAAAAAGAAAAAAAAAAAAGAGAAGTCACTTAGCTGGCTTTGCTTTGCCACAAACAAACCCTACAATGTGCACAAGACTTGACATGTGAAGAAATGTGTGTTTAGTTTTCATTTCAGTGTTTTCAAAGGAAGGAATGGGCATGTTTGTAAAACACTCAAGTGCCCTGGTGAGGAAAACAATATAAAAATAAAAGCTTAAAGTTGAGGAAGAACCAGTTTCATTCAACTACGGTTCACACCTTCAGAGCCCAAGTAAATATTTTAAGAACATTCCTGGGTTTTGATGCTTGACAACTTTCCTTATAAACACAAATAACAGAAAATCAAAAAGGAGAAAAAAATTAACATTATAGCAAAATGTTGCCAGAGGCCTGCTGCCACATCCATAATTCATAGGAATCTGCAAGAAGCTGCAGCTTTCTGCTCTCCTGTGAAGATGGTGAATCTGTTGTTGTGCACTCCCTTTGCTTGGAAAGCTTGCATGTTTTTCCAACCTGATGCACAAACAAAACAGTATTTTCCCCTCTCTGTGTCAAATGGAAGTACTTTTGTGTAGTCCAGAACATTATGAATAGAGATTTTATATTCTGTTACACAGTGGAAGAAAGTGCTTTCTTGCAACTTTCACAAAAAACCTCATTATGTTCATATAATGAAAATTTTCATTTTGAGTTCAGACCTGCTCTTCATTAAAGCCACTCTGGCCTGAGTTTTGTTTCTGAAGCCAGATGCAAATCCCAGAGGCACAGTCACAATGCCATTGGTTCTGGGATCGCTTGCAATGTGTGCTGGACAGTGCCATAGAAAGCACAGCCAGTGTCTGGTGCCGTGATTACTGCTCTGGTAGGATGTGCCAGAAGTGGGTTATTTTCGTGTTGGCAGAGAAATGAGACAGATCCCTTAGTCCCCTCTTTTCCAGCTCAGAGCTGTGTGTGCTGCCTTAAAGGATAGATGGTGCAATGAGCAGATACATCAGGTGTCCTTCATAGGGTTTGTACCAGCTCTTTGCTCTTGCTGAGGGACTGGCACAAAGACACCTGGTGGGTCCTAAATTATTCCTCATTCATCTCTCAGTGGGTTCTCTTTTGGGCTTGATACCACTGTGTATTAGGGATGGGATTCTAAAAACTGGGATCATCTTTTCTATCTGTAGCTGCTTTGTAATACTGCCATGTCTCCAAAATCATACCTGGTTGTGCTGATTTTTTTTTCAACTTCCTTTTTAAAAAGAAAAATCTCTTTAAATTCCTGTTTCTGCAGGCACTGTTTAATCTTTGGCCTCTGTCTTGCCCAGTGGCTTGAACTGTTACAGAATTAAGTGCATCCGTGTTGACCTCTTTTAGGTCTTGGATATTTTTTTCAAGGGAATGAATTGTTTTGCCCTGCTACTGTTCTATTATA
This sequence comes from Chiroxiphia lanceolata, assembly GCF_009829145.1. Taxonomy (NCBI): domain Eukaryota; kingdom Metazoa; phylum Chordata; class Aves; order Passeriformes; family Pipridae; genus Chiroxiphia; species Chiroxiphia lanceolata. The sequence goes on along the minus strand of NC_045638.1, from coordinate 4,048,796 downwards.
GGTAGAGGTGGTGGGAACAAATATGGGAAAATAATTTCCAGGAATATTGTAGCAAATGCAGGGTGTATAGAGCGCTGTAAATGTGGGAGACACAGCTGATATATTTGAGTACAAGAGACTCTTGTTCCAGTGATTTATGTCTGCCTATAGGTAATGATGGATAATTAAGCAAGAGAAACAGCAAAGGAAAAAAAAAAGTTTTCCATTTTTTTTAAACCCCCTTTCTAGTTTATCTCAGATAAGAGATTTATAACAGATCTCTGAATTCCACATGCCTTGCTGCCAGGGAGATGCAAATCAGAGCCTGGTCTGTGCAGGCTTCAAAGCTGGGCAGGAAACAAGACACTGCATCTTTAAGAAGTGCTTATTTGGCATTTACTTATTTAGTTAAAGATCATTGCCAGGCAGAACTCCCGTGGGAGGAGTGGATGGTTCATTGGGCCTCATGGGGAGGGCGGTAATTAAACTCTGAAGGCAAGCAATGATGTTAAGCTAAAAGCTCATCTTTAAATAGTAATACACTTGCAATGTAAAGTGGAAGGCCCTCGGGTGCCTGTTGACACAGCGTTAGGAGCTGGCACTTTTTTATATAAAAGCTAAATTGAAGAAACTGTTACGAGCTCATCTGCATAAAGCAATATGATTCTGCCTGAGGGTGTGGGCAACAGGGAGTGATTAGCAAAACGTCTTTTTCCCTGCTACTCTGTTGCTCTGCTAACATGCCACTTGTCACTGAGAAATTTGAGATACCATATGCCAACCTGCATCTACAGAGACCCCCTTGCTGATTGCACATTGAAGAATTCCTCTTTAACACATGAGGAGCTGTCAAAAAGCATTTCTGAGATGGCATGAAACGCGCTGGAAAGGAAAACCTTGTGTTGCCTTCCTGATTCTTCCCCTTGTGTTGCATCAAGGCCGTCCTAGTCACAGCTTCAGATGTGAAGCAAAACACATTTACACAGAAAGAGCTGGATACTCCTTGCTGACCTTCATCTCCTCTTCATCCCCTGTGGTTTGGACTTGGTTGTACAAACTAACTTCAGCAATGTGAGGCTCTAGTTCCCATGGAAAAGTATGAGCTGGCTTGATTTCCATGGAGATCTGGATGGGGCATTCGCTTTGCTTCACAGCAGCCTGAATTCCTTGTAGCTGTGCCTCCTGGGGCAAGGAGGGGATGCCCAATGGAATGGTATTAATAATTAAGAGAAAATGAACGTCAAGCAATAATATAATTTCCTGTCATGCCAGTGGCAGAGCTCAATGACTCAAAATAACTGAGATAAAGAATACCATAAGCTTTTGTTCAAGTGGCAATTTTCTATTTTGAAGTAAAAATCACTTTTATCTGCCTTAAGAAAACAACTCTTTTTTTTTTTTCTCAGAATTTTGATTTTCATATCTGGTGTTGAGTGGGAGATTCAATTAGTATGTGTAGTATGTGCATGTAAACATACATCAGACTTTCCAGAAACATAATGCATCCTGGCAAACTTTCCTGTTCACGTCTTGTGCCAGTGGAAATGATGAAGTTGGTCACTTCTAGTTTCTGTTACATAGTAACATACACCAAAAGTCACTTCCTGAAAACAGTCCCTTGGACCTGTGGAACACCCTGTTTCAGAATACAAAGAAAATCACTCTTTTATCTGCGTGAACATCCCTGCAGGTGAAATCCCGAACACAGCGTGACTCAGTTGAACAAGGACACCCGGACATTCGTCATTAACTCATTGATTCTCACTGATAGGGAGCAAACCCATCTCCATCTGTTCAGTACCAGGTGGGCAGTCTAAAATGGACCTGTCCATAATGACAGGATGCCTGCATCTCGGATCTACTGCATGGCTTGTATTTGTGATGACTGTTCCAGTAATTAATCGAATATCGGCAGGGTGCTGCGGACAAACCAGGCTCTCATCTTTGGGAAGTTTGGTTCAGGCATTCAGCAGAAATTCAGAGAATTCAGGGCAGGGTCAGTCTGAAAGGAATGTGAGAGAAGATCCTCTCATGAAGAGGACTGAAGCAGAATGACAAGTTAGATTTGGAAAGCTGGTGTATCCATTATGCCAGCGCTGTTTCAAGCCTCTGCACTGAGGGATTCAGTGCCCAAGGCTGCCTGTGTGCTGAGTGTGAGGGGGAGGGTTGTTTGTTCTTCTTCCCCTGTCATGCCACTCATGACAAGAAGAGACATGAAAAGCTCAAGGGGCTAATCAGTTTTTAGGCTCTGACCCATATTTTGTGTTACCAGTAATTATGAAATACAGGGATTCTCATCTTACTAATACCTACAGAACTGCACTGCTTCCAGTTTCTCCAGACTTAACTCTGTGTGGATGAGAAGGTAGCAGGCACTGTATTTTTGAAAGAAACTAAACTGTAGAAAGGAATGAAATGCAGATGATAACGGAAGTGGAAAGATTCAGAGTTTTTTGTTTGGGTTTTTTTGCTGGTTGGTTGGTTAGTTTGGTGTTTTAAGCTGTTCCAGGCTCATTGGAGGTTGCAGGGAAGAAGAAGACAAGTGCACAGGTTGGCCCCCAGCACTTCCAAAAGATAAGACCAAGCTGGTTTTGGCAGTGTGGTACAACAGGCCTGATGACCTACTTTCCACTCTGATCCATGAGAAACTCCTGCATCTCTTGACCTCTAATGCTTTCACTTGTCAACAAGGGTCTACTTTGCGCAGCCAAAGCTAGAAAAGGCAGGCAAACAAAAATAAGTCCATTGCAATTCCCAATTAATGTCATTGCTGAAATAGTAAAACTCCTAATTTTGTGAATCTGTAAAACTCATGTGACTGCAAAAAGCATTAATGCAAAATCCACAGTGATGTGGACTCACTCTCTAACTGTACTTTAGTCTTTTCCTGATGATCCTGGGCATGGGCTGAGTATTCCTGAAGTAGCAACCAAAAGTGCTCTCAAATAAGACAAGAAGGTCTCAGCTTCATTTTATGCCATAGAACTGCTAATTTCCTCTCTGGGTAAACAGTGGGAAGAGGCAGTTTCTTCTGTGGCTTTTCTCTGTGTTCCTTTAGACCTGATTTTAAAGCAGATTGAGAAGGGCATCTGCTCATAGCACTTGTAAGCTTAGGACATTATATTAAAAGAAAAATATCCTTTAATGTATCATGAGACGAAGCTTAAAAAAATCCTGTTAGTGTCAGTGATGGTACTTATTTCTCTTGTCCTCCCTCTCTCTGTTCTTCTTTTGCTCAGGCGGCTTTGACCATTGATGCTAATTAGTACTGAAAAGGACATTTTTGGCAAGGCTTTTAAATACAGCTTTTATCTTCTCTAGCAACAGACAAAGTTGTATTTAATGGTATTTGACATCTAAGAGTGACTGCAAGGTCTTTTTTTCCTGTTGATTTTTTTTTCCTTTCCTAAAAGAGTTCCTTATTCTTCTAATTTATTAGGAAATCAGATGTACTTTTATTCTCAACATACTTCTATACTTAGCTGTGACCCTGCTGTGTTTATGTGAGTGTACAGTATTAAAAAGCAAATGCTAATTATGTCAGTGTTCCACTGAGTGTTCCTTTTATTAGTTTTTCACTGCATATTCTGTTGAGCTACTGCTTTCCGTATACATATCCTTTAAAATAATGAAATTATGCATTTCCTTTTCTGAAAGGTTTTAAGGCAATTCCTCTCAGCACCATCTAGTTATTGGCCTGTATAGAATTGTTGATATACAGTTGCAAGAGACTCTTGAGAGGCAGCTGATCCAAATGATTGCTGTAGGTATTTCCTCCTTGCCTTTGCAGTGGTGTTTTTGCCATAAATCACTGTAACTGTTGTCTTTGGAGGGGTATTTCTGTGTGGATGTTGATTTTGGCCGGGCAGCATTGCCAGATGTAGCTGTGCCAATGTCAGATTACAAGTACTGCCACTGGATAAAAATGTCTAGAAACAAGTAGCAATGAAATTCCTACAGCCTGCAGAAGCTGGGAACTGAGTGGGTATTTAACAAGAATCCTATTAACAGACATCTTTGTTTCCTGATAGGAGCGTCCCAAATCTAGGCAATCCACCATTAATTTGTCATACCTTTAATCATTTATATTATAACTGGTAAACTGAACAGGGTGGAAGGAGAATCTCCTGGTAAGACATATTTTAGATTCAGGAGGTGTGTAGGTCTAGACTTGCTTGCAGGGTGGCCATCAACAGTCTGCAGGAACAAACGCCTCTGTCGGTCATCTCCCTCTTCCACTGTCGTAACCCTCCAAAATTGCTAGAGCTCCTGTTAAAACTGGGGTTTGGAATGCAGAGGGAGGTGTTTTGCAACTCTAGAGAGGGCAGTTCTGCGGCCTGGAAGGCTTTGGGGCTGTTTTCCAGCTCTTTGCCCCTCGGTGTCTCTTGGGGTGCAGCTGCCCGGACCAGGAGCCCGCGGTGCCGGAGCAAACCCGCGTGTGGGCTCCCGTGAACTTTTGGCTCGGGTTCTTGGCCCCCCGGGGGTTACAGCCATCTGTCAGCAGAGAGTGATCTAACCCACACTGGCAAACTGGCCCAAGGAAAGGAAATCTGGAGAAGAGCTTTCCCTCGTTTTCTGCATTTCTCAGCTGCACAGCGTGCTCCGCCGCAGCCCGGAGGGATGATTACGGCCCGAACTGTTGGACTAAATCATGGATGTGGCATGTCAGCAAATCTCAGGATCCTCCCCTCCCTCCAATTCTCTGTGTGCAGGTTTGACTTTTGAGGCTGGTTCTACTTTCAGTTAAATTCTGTTATTTTCCCAGAAATATTTGTTTTTGCAGAGCAGTTAAACAGGACGCGGTTCCCCAGCTCTGCACCTCCTTATTGGAATCACAACCTGGATGCTTCCCCACAGGCCAGGCTTGTTTGACAACCATATTTCTCAGAAGACAGTAGAGATTTTATTTTGATCAGAGATTTATTTTGATTACAGCAGATACAGCTGAATTAGGAAGCTGTGCACAGGAAATAACAATAACAACAATAATAACAATAGCAACAATGACAGTGATAAAATAACAACTAAATCAATAACAACAACAACAATAATAATAATAATAATGCCATTCAACTCTCAGCTTTCAGTTCCCACAAGGCAACATGTGGGCTCTACTAAAAAGATAATTACATTACCCCTGGGAAATGCAAATCTCCAAGGAACTGGTCTGTAGGTGAAAATGGTTGAGCCAGATCTCAGCTTCCATAATACCTGTTCATATTTTTGAATGCCCAGAAGACAAGAGTTTAGCATCTCTCCCCCTCAAAAAAAAAAAAAACAACTTTGGAGATGCTGTAATGTTTAATTTTGATTGGGACATGAAAGTGACATAGTTTAGAATGTGGAACCTTTTTTATAATACCTTTTTTTAATACCTGTGCAGCGAAGAACGTTGACACATCAGCTTTTAGCCCCCATACAAAATTAACAGATGTTGAAATGTGATCGTTTCTCATGAGCTGGAAATTCAGTGTTTTGTTTGTCATCAGAAGTGGGATATTTTTTTGTTAGATTTCTTTTTTTCCCCCCCAGTTTAAGTACTTCTATATTAAGTGTGTGAGGCACCAGGAGCACATTCTGAGTGATGCACATGCTAACTAATAATTGGCATGGTATTCACATTATTGTTTACATACTGAATTAGATATAAAATATTTCCCATAGGAAATGTAACTACTGTGACTCAATAATCAGTGTGAAAATAACTATTTTCCCTTTCTATATATAGAACTTTTCTTTGGAGATGACAATAATACAGCAATCAGCATTTGCCAGGTGGGACAATCCCTCTGTTCTGGAACTGAAATCTGTAGCATTTAATGTCAACTCTTCTGTTTAAATGTGTATTGCATTGCTACTTTTGGGAACAGCAGAATTTGGGGTAATGCTGCCACTAGAGTGACATTCTGTCATAAAAAACCCTTTAAATTAAGCTTTTTGAGCCCAAACCAATAATCTAATGGAGTCTCTGAAAAGTCTCCCACGAGTTGAATAGGTTTTGAGCCATTAGTTTTCAGAACCACAATCATGTTTTGGAGGTTCTCAGGCTTGTGGGAGCTAAAAAATTATCTATTGTCGTATTTTAGAGTCAGCTTTTCATCCAGATTTTAGTCAGGATCGAATTTTCCAACAGGCACCCAAAGTATTCCTATGAAATCAGGGTGTAGAAACAGTTTATATCCCCAGTGTTGGTGCCTGTGTTAGAACTTAAATAATGAGTATGGGAAGAGAGGGGCACAAAAAGTCTTTTAAAGGCTTGTTTTGGAAGGTTTTGCAATAGCAAAATGTTGTATGTAATGTTTGCCAGAAACACCTGAGTTTTCAGTGAACCCATCAAATAAGAAAGTCTAGACATACATTAGCATATACCTAAGTTCATATATAAAACAAGAGGGGAATTAAATAATTTTCTGAGAAAAAAAATATTAGTTTTCAAATTTTGTTAATTTTTTTCATCTTGCTGATTCTACCTCTTCTTCTTATTAGTAATGAAGTTATTTGCTTTATTAAATAACCAGGATTTCTGCGTAAAGATGAGTCAATCTATTTGACAAGAGATGAAATATAGCAGAATGCTCATTACTATCAGGAACGACTGGGCTAGATTGAACAAGTAGTTGAACTGAAATAAAAAACTCCCACCACCTTCTGCCCAGAGCCAGGGTATTATCTGCAGATTTTTTTTGTTCTTTTTTTTTCAGTTTCACCGTGGTCTTATCTCGGGGCTTTTCTAAATCAAGTTGCACTGCTTACAGGAGGTGATAAAGGAAAGTACAAAGCATGAAGGCCACTGACATATCAATCAGTGCAATTAGCATGCAAGAAAGAAAACATGAAACATGTCCTTTATTTTGCATTTCAATGAGGCAAACATTCCAAGGAGCCTGAGAGCAGCTTCTTCCAAATATGTAGTGCCACTAACAGCTACAGAAAGTAGGATGTGGTGGAGGGAAATACATGAATATTACTGAGTAGTGCAGAGCTTTTATTTCTCTGTGATGCCCCTGTGATTTCCTGGAAATCCCCCCAAGTGTTCAGCTCAGTTACCTGCTTATACAGTCCTTGGGAAAGCATCAGTGGGTTGCAAAGTGCCCTGTGTTCTGCTCTGTATTCAAGGATCTAAGTGTGCTTCAAATATTTGGGATGTCTTCAAGTTTGCAGAACGGCAAGGAGATAATCCTTAAGGATCAAGGGGGAATCCCTGATGGGCTGTTTGAGATGGGCTGAGCTATAATCAGTAAAATTTACCATTTCCAGTGGATGTTACACTCCACAGAGCTTGTTAGGTCCTTGCTTGTTAGAACCTGGACATGAGCAAAAAAGAAACAACAAAATCACACCAGCTGTTTCTTCTCTGGCATTGTCCAGCTTCTGGTTGCCTGCTTGCCTTTGCAAACCAAAGAAATTGCCAATATACAATTTTAAGTGCCTTTTCCTACGTAGAAAAGAATACTTAAAGAATATATTTATCCTATGCACCCCTTCAGGTCCTGTGTGAGTTATCAGCTGGGTTTTGGGTGTGTGTCTGCTCAGCACATTGTCCTTGAAGGAAAAGGTGGCAGGAAAAGGATATTTTTCCTTATAGAGTTTCAGCAATAGCTGGGCATTAAGACAATTCTGTATATCAATAATTTCAGAGAAAATTCTGTAGGTATATTCAAACTCAGAGAGAGACTTTCCTTTACCTGTTATGGACCTTTTCCATCCCTGTTTCTTTTCTGGTTTTGCTGCATTTAAGTTCTTTTTTTTTCATGATCCACCTGCTATGAGACCTTCTGTTCTTCAGACTTCTTTATCCAGGTCACCTGTTTTTTTCCCTTTCCTTCCACGTCACCAGAATGGGAGCAGAGAGGAATATCAGTTACACAAATGATGGGGTTTCCATGTGACCTGCTGACTCTTTGCTCTCCTGGAGGAGCAGTCACAGGAATTGCTCTGTTTGCCCCAGATTACAGAACACTCACTGCATTTTCCAGTACTGGAGGCTTTTGCCACTAATTTCTGTTGGCCACAGGTATCTCAATTTTGGTTTAAATACAGAATAACAAACATTTATTTTTGGTGACAGAGGTATAATTGTAAATAGCAACCCAGAAGTAATTGTATTGCAAAACACTCTTCATTTCACAGCGATTTTCCTATTGCTGTGTTTCAACACAACACCCTAAGACCATCTTTTTGTCTCCTTGTGGCACTGCTGCTCCATGTCTATTTGCATGTTGCACACAGAAACACTTTCAAAAAAAAAACCCAAAACCAAACCATTGCAGGATATTTTCTTGCTTTCTTGTTGCCTATATGCAAATGTTCATTTTTGGATCTATCTACTAATCCAAAACTTATGAAGACAATATGTGAGAGGAATGTATTATAGGAATGTATTATAGGAATGTATTATCTTGAAGGAGAGAGAGGAGGGTCAGGGAGGGAGAGAAATGAGTTGAATCCAACTTATGTTCTTCCAGTTTAGTTTCTTTGCTCCTACATTCTGTTCATGTTGCTGATGTCATTCTAATTGTCTTTGGTTGTCAGAGTAACTATCATTTTGTGCCATCCAGTCACATTAAATAAATAAGGATGTCAAGTAAAGGAGAGTCAAAGAAACTAGACAGGAGGGAGCATTAAAAAGTGAAATGATTCATATCAATAAATCTGCCCTGTAAAACTTGATAATTTATTTGCACCAAGGTTGTGTTTTGCACCTGGATGTCTAAGATGCTTTTATTAGACTCTAAATGGATATCTTCATGCATCCTCTGATTTTTCTTTTATATGTCATTTTTTAATGGGAGCCAAACCCAGTGATTCTTGCTATAGGTACAAATTACAACCTTTAGTTTGTTCAGAGTCAAGTGATATCACTTGGGTGGAACGGTGCCAGAATTGTGGAAAACTGAGAACAACTAAACAGCTGAAACACAAACCACATTCTCCTTCTGACTCGTCTGGAAAGAGTTCACAATATCCCAAGATGTTAATAGCTGTTCACAGCTTGGTTGTCACTATTATTTGTTTCTTTTTCACTTGTGAATGCATATGGTTTCAGAATGTCAAGCTTGCTCCTAAATGCCTTCCAGATATGATGGCATTTTAGGAAAACTGAAGCTTATTGCAGAGGAGGGGGACATTTCCCTTAGATCTGGTACAAGGAAACATGGCCAAGGTTAGGGGGTAAAAAACCCAAACAACTAAGTAGGTCAGTTACCTATTTATTCCCTTTCAGATTTTACTTGAATTTCCATTCATTTGGTTTAAGTTTAAGGTGGTTTTATGTTTAAGTCCCTGTTAGGAAAGCTCATGGTCAGAACAGCTTTGAACTTTGACCCAGAGGTTTTTTGGTCGTGACAAAGTGCATATATTTTTAAATGGGTAATATTTTAGAGATCTCTCTATTAGTTTGGAAATCAAGTTAGAGATGCCAACTATTTCCCTCCTTCTCATGTCTCACCGAATCAAAAATGGCATTTAAGGGCTCCCCCAGAAACCAATCCAATTCAACCCCCTGTTCAGAAAAGGTCTAATTAGATCAGGTTGCTCAGGGCCACGATTAGTCATACCTGGAACACCTCTGAGGACAGGGCTCCCATGATTTCTCTGGGCCTGCCTTCCAGTATTTTACCATCCCCAAGCCAAAAAAAACCAACCAACAAAAAAACCACAAAAAAATGAAAAACATACAGCTCTAGTGTCTGAGTGTTCTTTTTTCAGAAAGGTCCAGAAAACACTAAAATCTCCTTTCTCCTTCACTTTTCCAAGCTGAATGGGCCTCTTCTTCCAGCCTCTCCTCGTGTGCCAGCCCCTTGACCTCCACTGGGCTCACCCCAGCGTGTCAGAACCATTCTGGCACTGGGGATCCCAAAGCTGGGCACAGCTCTAAGGATCTAAGAAATGCTTTCTTCCATGGAGCATTTCCAGCTCTAAATTTCTGCCGTGGAATCTTTCTGCCCTGTTCCCTGGCACTTTGGGCACCCCTCTTGACCTTTGTTTATCTGACAAATTACAAGGTCATCTGAGAAGTAGAAAATGAAATAAGTTGCATTATATAGTGTCCATGAGCAATATCTTTTACCTCACAGCAACACACTGTGGGTGGAGGAAAGATTTCTACCTGCTGGGAAAATTTCCATTAAAAGCTTCCAAGCCTATGAGAATTTGCTGCTTTATTGCCATAAACAAATAAAATCTCCTTCCTGGCAATCCTAATATTAGGATCCTGCATTTGAGTGCCAGGAGATGAATCAAAACTTTACTGCAGTTCAGTTTGGAAGGAGCTGATGGCATTCCATGCTTTTCAGCTTTCAAGGGAACTGCTGCTGACTCCCACTTCCATCCTTTTTTTTTTTTTTTCCTGCTCAGCAGGAGCTGTAGGTGAGTGGTGCAGAGTTTTTGCTGACACACCAACACCTATAAAATAATACGTTGTGGTGGTGCGTGAAAAGCACTCAGCATTAAGTTCTTGAAATAATCAATTATTTAGCAGCTCATCACGTTTACTGTCCGCTCAAGGATCTTTATAGCAATAATAAGGTCACTGCAATCAGATTCTCTGCTTTTGGCACTTCATCTACAAAACCTGCACACATCCACACACACACACAAAAAAATAAAAAATAAAATAAAACCAACTAAAAAGACTGCAGTTTGGAATCTGGTCTAGTCTCAGCAGGAGATGATTGCTTTTTAATTCTCCCTATCTGGACTATCTGCTTGTGCAATAAAGTGCTCTGAGTTGTGAGAGAGAGGGATCTCTGGTCATTAGAAACAGTGTCTGTGTATTGGCTCCACTGGCCTTGAGTCAGACCTGTGGAATGGTGTTAGATATTCCCTGCCAGGCAGGAAAACTAGTTGGAAAATTGCATTCAAGGGGGTTTGGGAGGCAGCCTTTCTGAGTTAAAAAAAGAATACCCTTTAAGCATTATATGGCATATCTTCCCTAGAGGAAGAGATGCTTTTGGAAAAACAGCAGCCAGGAAATGAATCTGAAATATTGGTATTTACACATTTTATGAACTTTTTAGAGAATTCCCCTGTTTTCTTTTTAGAGCAAAGAGGAATTAACTTCAGGAGTCTGTGATTCACAAGTGTTCTTTATTTTGCAGGCTGCATCCAGTGTCAGTGAGACTACATGGGATTGGGTGGGTAAAGGATTACTTTATATTAATTGTTAGATGAGGGGTATGCAAATCAGTGGAATTTGGGGAAGGTTTCTGAAATGACAAAGGCATTTGCAGGTGGCTGTGACTTTGTGCTTTTCTGGCAAGAAAGGCTGGTGCAGAGGGAATATGCAGGTGCAGACACAGCTGAAGGAGTGACTGTCCTTCCTCATGGTTACAGCCAACTTCTGCAGTCCTGCCTTCATCTGTCACTGGTCCAAAATTCCTAAATATAGCTTAAGGAGCTAAAAGAATGGACATTTATGTGGGTTTTTTTCATCTCCTTCTCATGTTTCCTTGCAATATATGAGGAGGATTCTAAACTTGTGGGATAATTCTTATTCTTTTTACAAGTTGAAGTGTTTGATTTCAACTACTTCAAATACTTGATGTAGCTGTTTGATGGCTGCAGAACTATCCACAGAATGGTGTGGGATAAGGAGATGGGAAGTTTTTAATCTGAGAAGAAAGAAGAAAAATAGGCATTATCGGAGTTACTGCTTATTTTTAACGTGCATGTATTAAATATCAATAGCTAATAGATACTATAGAGAAAAATAGGTGAAAATTTTCAGGAAAGTCCAAGGAATTCCTGCAGAATAAGTAAAGCCAAAATTAGACTCTTTAAGGTCAAAAATGCAAGCAGAATCAGATGCATTAACTTGTAGTCAGACAGGTTGATAGGTTGACAAAAAACATGATGTATGATTGCAATGAGAATTCTGCATTGCATGTCAACAGAGAAATATTTATTGGCACTACATTACATTTATGGATGCAATAGCATATAGTGTCCTTTTAAAATACAGGGCTAGAACTCATTAAATACAAGTAGGATGTTTGAAATACAGCTCACTCTTAGAGTTTTCTCGCTATTCACTGGTCCTTCATGTTGATACAGTATTAAATATAGGAGCTTGAATGCAAGTTCATCACCACAGAACTCCACTAAAGCTGATGAATTCACCATTTTGGCCCTGAATCAGTGGAAAGCAACATGGGGTGTGATAAATGTCAGCTCGAGTTTACAGGTCACAGATCTAGAACTGAAGCAAAACTTCTGTGCTGATCTGGGGAAAGAGTGACCTTGTTGATAAATAAATCTGAGATAGTGTGGCTCCTGTCAAGGCCTGGAAGAATCTAAATATTACACAGATTTGATAAATGCATTCTCTTGTTACACACAGGGTGCTGAAATGGCCCAGGATCCTGGAAGGTCTTATCAAGCAGTGAGTTGCAGATATACCCCCTCCTTAGCCTTTTTAGAAAGCAAAACCTCTTATTTGCTGCATTAGAGAAGAAAAAAAACTCTAGTGGCTTTGAAAATATTGATTTTAATTGGTACAATGTGCAGAGAACTTGCACAGATTTGAACCCTAAATTGAACAGGGAGGTGAGAGCTGCCCCAGAGATGCTCAGGCCCACTGCAGTCATGATCTGCTTTGGGCAGAGTCAATGCCTGCACGGGGGCTTTTTTTATTATCCTTGACAAAGTATCTGAGAGAAAATTGAGGCCTCATTTGTATATTGGACTGTGGTTCCGTCCTTCGCACTGGGAATATAAAAGAAAATTATACAGCCCAGCAGGAATGCTCATTTATGGGGGAAAATAAAAGCAATAAAGAGGTGGAATTCTTGTCCTGCTGCAGGCTGGGGCAGTTTTGCTGTTGATTCCAGTGTGACAAGATTTCAGTCAGAATCATGAGTCCATGAAAAGTTTTTCTCAGAGAAATATCCTTCCCTCATCTTTCTCTCAGTGTTTTCTGACTCTTAGGCTGATATGCAGTTGTGAAATCTTCTATCCCATTAAGCAAATCAGGTAAACACGGGGTCTGTCTAAATGCATGTATGAACAAAATGATTTTTTCCACAGTTTTAAGCTGAGATGTTTCTTCTGATATCAACATTAATCTTTAAGCTAAGGAGAGAGTAAATGGGAAGTGCTGGTGCATGTAGTTAAATATTTATTAAAGTAGATGTGGGACTAAATGAAGAAGAGTAAAGAAAATGTGAAGACCTGGAGGGGCAACAGTGTTTAAATTTATCTAAATCTAAAGAATTTCAGCAAGAAGAAAAAGCCTCATTTTCCTTCCTTCATTGGTTCCTAGCTGTTTAAGTGCTGGCAGTCAGTATATTGGAAGATTTTGCCTCTCCCTGGAGATTTGAATGGGAGATGAAATTCCCACAATAGGAAAAACAGTGGGATCTCAACTACACTAAAAAATCTCAAACCAATCCAGACCAACAAAACCCCCAAAATCCTACATGCTGTGCCACAAAGAGCTTATCAGTTTTTAAGTTCTTACACAAAGGGCACAAGCCCTACTGGCTTCTGGTAAGGCTTCTGCTTCTAATCTGTTCAGATGAAAATCCCAACCTGTTGTGGATTTGTCCCTCCCCAGCATCCCTGTCTGCAGAGAAATGTGCATGGGCCAGATCCTCTTAGTGCAGAAAGCACTTGTGCTTAACCCATGTGCTTTTAAGCTCTTACTGTGGTTTGTCTGTCTGCAATGAGCATGATCCTGCTTTTAGGGACACGAGGAGTTCTTGGTTTTTTGTCAGACTGAGGTAAA